>NC_053157.1:17654521-17954521 GCF_016835505.1 Polypterus senegalus
GTGGTAGATGATTATACTTTAGGGGCCTTCTAATCCCAACTCAATGATATTCTGAATAGATATTGAAGAGTTACATTGAGTTGAATAGTCTTTTGTCATCAAGTTTGGTCTTATGTTTTTTGGAAACTACCTGGAGAATACAAAAGAGAAAACTCTTGTAGTCATTGAGTGATTAAATATCTAATTGATTAAAGAGAAATTCATGAAAAATTAACTAATTCATGAAAAAAAGGTACATGAAAAATTACTGTGTGGTACATATGGGGAAGAACCAGTAAAAAAAAAAAAAACAGTTGGGTTCATAAAACTGATTGAAAATAGAGAGACGTGAATCTTGAGAGAGTGACAGAATCCCACTGCACAAGACAAAGAGAAATAAGTGCCAAGAAGTGCTTTTAGGGCTTAAATTTTGGAGTGGAATTGCGAGTAACCGTCGATTACTTAAAAATCATGCATGGTTTAATTTTTATGAACTGTAAGAATCCCCTTTCAAGGCAATATAAAAAATGTAATTAAGCCTCCATTATGCCATCATAGAATTAGAAATAAAAATACAATTCATGCATGCTTTCAGAGTGCTATGTTGTGACATTGCGAGTTGAGTGAATTTTCCGAGTAATGAGATTATTTAATACAACGAGAAATAGAGCTATGATAAAAGAATGGAGGCATATATTTTTAGATTGGTATGAGCACGTTTAAATTTGTCCATTTGACCATTCCTTTTCTGAATGTTGCATCCAGGATCGCTAGGAGTTGGTGCCTTACCTTGTTGCACTTGGTGCACTGCACATCCTTGGTGTAGTGTAAGATTCAACCTTAGATGTGGTGAAAACCTTACACACTCTGTTCCGTAATAAAACATTTTTAGTTATTTCTTCAAAAATTCCACATTAACCAGACATTAATTAATGATTTGAAGCAAATCCCTTTAGTCATAAGCCAGGCAATAGGTTAACAGAAGCACTTAATCTCAGAGATGCACAATTAGCAGGGCTAGTGAAACAGCATAGTTAATTGCTGAAAACAAAAACAGAAAACACTAAACACTAAACTTTTTTTAAACGAAAGTACTGTTGATTAGTTTATTAGTGTAACGACAAAAATGTGACCAAGGACCTTATGACACAGGCGGCACGGTGGCGCAGTGGTAGCACTGCTGCCTCACTGAAAGGAGGCCTCAGTTCACTTCCTGGGTCCTCCCTGCGTCGAGTTTGCATGTCCTCCACATGTCTGTGTGGGTTTCCTCTTGGTGCCCCGGTTTCCTCAAACAGTCCAAAGACATGCAGGTTAGGTGCATTGGCGATCCTAAATTGTCCTTGGTGTGTGGGGGTGTGTGTATGCCCTGCAGTGGGCTGGCACCCTGCCTTGCGCCCTGTGCTGGCTGGGATTGTCTCCAGCAGACCCTCGTGACCCTGCGTTAGGGTATAGCGGGTTGAAGAATGACTGATTGACTGACCTTATGACACATTCAAGAGTAATGCAGAAGCAAATGCAATGCAGTCTTCATTTATGACTTCTACATTTACAGTTACTCCACTTGAATGACCAATTCTGCATTGATACAAAGATGTAAGCAACAGCCATGTCTGATCACTTCTGTGAAGTAGCTTGAGAACAACAGAGCAAATGCCATGTTATAGGAATTCTAAAACATTATTCTTAAATTGACCACCTTGATTTAACAAATGCAGTCTTAAAGTTGGGACACATCTAAAAAAGGAAAGAAGATTTGGAAAATGTGTAATTATTTTGGTAAGTTGATTAAATATTACTGTTCACAAGTGTTACTAACCTGTTAATATCTCCTCCATAAACTGATGTAGTTTCACAACAGGAATTGTTAAAAACCTGACATGAAAAACATAAGAAATTTGACAACAAAGAGGAGACCATTCAGTCCATCAATCCAATTTCTTTAGCTAACTTAGCTATCCCAATATCTCATCCAGATTCTTCTTAAAGGTTGTCAAGGTGTCAGCTTCAACTCGATGTCTTGTTAGTTTGTTCCAGAGTATACGTATAGGAAACAAAGGAGTTTCTGTCAAACCCAATTTTAAAAAGTGTGTTGTTATAAAAACAGCTTTAAAGAGTTTGTGCAAATTAAAATATTCTGGATTATTTTAATATTTACCAGTTCATGGCAATGATATAATAAAAGTTTAATTTTTTTGTATTGTTTTTAAACAGTATTTAATTTTTTGGTTAATGTAGAGAAACTATAAGTGAATACATTCAGTACACGCCTATGATAAGATAAATCTGGGTGATCATATCATTCTTTGTAAACTCCACACTGAAACCGGCCCAGCATAGTTGACAGATGCTTTACTGGCCCCCAGTTATGCTTAAAAGATCATCGCACCATTTGTTTCTACCTAAAACTACTTTGATTTCACCTACACCTTATTGACTTAAATCCATTTTGCAGAGTCCACCAAAATTGCTATGTTTTCATCACACTTGTTTCAAATCATATTGTGCTGGGTTCGCTTATCGCTACTTGTGACCTTCCTTGCCATATTTTCTGTCTATGTCTTCTAGGCCCTACCTGACCAAAGCTTTCCCAAAAACCTGAAATTAATAGCATCTGTTTTCCCAGGCAATACAAGTCCAATTATGTTTGACTTTTAGGTCATTCACAGGATCCAGGATCATTATCATTTCAAATTTACGCTGCTAACATCATGTTGTCGTCCATTTAGTTTATTTTATCAACTGTTCGCTTAGAATTACTAAGAAGCACATTGAGTGAAATGCTCAACAGTTGATTGAGAGATATTGAAACACTACTCATTATTTATATGGAAGAAAGCACTGACAATTATGTGGTTTCAGTTTATATCCAGTAAGCAAAAGTGGTATCTTAAAATGTGCATCAACGCAAGAGAAAAATAATGTCATATCAAAAATATTCAAGAAACATTCTTTTTAGTGAAGTCATGTGGCATCATATATAATATACAGACAACTTATGACTTTTAATTCTGTGAAACTAAATAACAACATAAAGGTTTGGGGATCAACAATGTACCCCATTAAATAAAGGCCATCAAATCAATAATTTCCCCTTGGGCATTAATAAAGTATATCAAAATCAAAACTGAAAAGAAAGAAACAATAAAAGTTTTCTTGCATCCTTGCAAGTTTCAGTTCCGAATGCTTTCTCTGTTGCGGTGTTTGCTTTGCTATGCATGCATGATCCAAATGGGCACCATCTTCTAGCACCTCCGTGGTTTCAGTTTTTTCTAGGGTGTAAGGGCTGGGCCCTCTAGAGTTGTACACTCCATCCTGGGACTTGTCCTCTGGTATCCAGTGAAGAGAGAATGGGTGGTTAGTGCCTTGTGGTTGTTTGTCCCACCTTGATAGAATTGGTTAGATGCTCTCCAAGCTCTCACATGCGACATACAACATTATATGTATAAATTCTGAGTGAATTCATTAGTAAGTACATGTTATAAAGTGTAAGAACAAAGCAAACAAGGTTAAGAGTGTTGAGGCACGTTTCAGTAAACCCAGTATAATTGAATGATCTTTTAAATCAAGAGAAATGCATGCAAAACACAAAAAGAAGTGTTTTCAGATGTGTGACTCCCTCTTACGACAGGAAAAGATGGCGATTCTTCATGTTATGATGTAATCGGGCAGAAAAAGGCTGCCCCGCGTGGGTGGAGCCCAGAAGTGACATCAAGATTCAATCTTCCTGTCTGCAGAAGGAGGAAAAGAGAGACAGTCATCACACAGTGCCACCCCCTGGATCAGTGCAGAATTACCATCACCGAAGCCCTTAATCTCTCTCCCTTGAGCACACACGTGACACTGTTTATTTATGAATGTTAATTGTGAATTGTTTGAGATGCCGTTTTGGGTTTTTGCAGGTGTCGTTACTTTACATTTTGCTGGGTTGTGTTAGCGGATGTTAGAGGCAAGGTTGGAAGTTGCGATCCCAACATTAATCTTGTAGCGGGTTAGAAGGTCCTGAGCTTGTGGAAACCAAAATTCATTTTTTTGACAATTGTTGTTTTGTTTGTAAAACTCAATTTTCTAACAGTTTTTTTGGTAATCGACTTTTCGCTTATCTTTTGACTTTTTTGATTCTTGTTTTGGCTTTGGTTGTGATGCAATAGATCTTTCATTTTTCATCCCTTTTTTAATTTTTTGGACTACATCTTTTCCCGTTGTTACTGTTCAAATAGCCTTGCTCATTATCTACTGTAATAATACAGAAATTTCATTTTATAGAATATTGCATGTAATAATCTTCAGATTATTTCCAACACCCTGAAGTAGTGGAATAGAAATACAAATCAGAAGGGTTTGTGAAGTCTAAACAGCAAAACATTCACGTCGCAAAAGAATAGAAGCTCTAAAATCCTAACAGAATCCTGCAACTCCCTTTCATCAGTGCTGTGGATGTCCCTTATCGATGACCCTGGCAAGCTGTTATGTTTATAATTTCTTAGCTTCTAATGGAATAAATATGTTAGAAATAATTTTCTACCTCTAAAGAATGTTCTTAAAGATTGTCCACCTATGCCTTCAAAGCCAGAAACAATCACCAAATTAAATTATTAATGGTTGATGAAAGTGTTAACTGTATATTGTCACCTAATCAATTTTTTAACGATTGATGAAAGTATTCATATGTGTGTGTGTATGATTTGATAACAATAGTACAAAAAAAATGCATTACCAGTGTATATCTGTAATTTCTACCGTTAGCTTATATTTCATAGGAAATACCATTTCTGTTTATTTTAACATGCTGTAAGAACTAAAATGTCTGTCTGGATTGTTCTTGTTTGACTCTGCTGTACGTGTTTTTTCACGTTCCCATTACTGACTAAAGTTTCGTATGCATTTCTAGGAGAAGACAAGTGCATTAAGCCTGAGCAACGTAGCTGGAGTCTTCTACATTCTTGTTGGCGGACTTGGTTTGGCAATGCTGGTGGCTTTGATTGAGTTCTGTTACAAGTCAAGAGCAGAGGCAAAACGAATGAAGGTGGCAAAGAATGCACAGAATATTAACCCAACTTCCTCGCAGAATTCACAGAATTTTGCAACTTATAAGGAAGGTTACAACGTATATGGGATCGAAAGTGTAAAAATTTAGGGGGTAGGAACAAGGTCTTCATACCAAACTATAACTGCACGCTGTAGCTTCATTGTTGCATTCTTAACGTTAATAAATGAGGAAGTTGGCCAAAGGATTGTATGTATTTGTATATTTAATTTTTTTTCAGTTTTAGATAGAATTAGAGTTTTATTTTCTTTTTCTTTTACATCATCTTTTAAAGCTTATTTGTCGATTTGCTTCATTTGGTCTAGTGTCATGTTCTTGTTTTTTTTTGTTTTTTCTTTTCGTTTTCTCTTTCATATGTTTTTGTATTTGTTCGTCAGCTTAGCCTTTTCACGTAAGCTTCTGCATTCAGATTTGTTGTGATTTGTCTTTTGTATTTTCTTGTGTAACAGCTTATCACTACGTTTTAGTCACCAAGTTTGCAATGCATGATTTGATTTGTGTGTGTGTGTGTGTGTTTTTAGATGACCTTTGGTGATGCCATGAGGAGCAAAGCAAGGCTGTCAGTTACGGGAAGCACTGGGGAAAATGGCCGTGTGATGACTCCAGAATTTCCAAAAGCAGTGCATGCAGTACCTTACATGAGGCCTGGCATGGGAATGAATGTCAGTGTGACTGATCTCTCTTGATTGATAAGAACCTTTTGAGTGCCTTACACAATGGTTTTAAACGTGCATTTTCCTGCTGAATTGGTTGAGAGGTGCATCTGGTATCGTCAAGCCATTTCTTTCAATGTCTTTTGCTGTTTTGCTTTTTTTCCAAACGAAGAATCTTTCTCCTTGTGGTAAACTCACCTTGAAAACTCATTCGGGAAGCTTTCGACGCAAATGGCGTCATCATCATCTCTCTGTTTCTTGCCCTCTAATTGTCCGAGATGGAACTTGACTGACATGCACAGCTAATGTTGGAAGTACTGCAATTGTTTCTCAAGGCATAGAACCTGTTTCCACCATTGTTAATTCAAGGATTCATACTGACTTAAGCACACTTGACATCGTCTGCATCAAGAAGTGAAATGTTTTATAAGAAAATTAAATAAAATATATGGAAAAATATTTTTAAGTATTTTCACAAGCAAAAGTTGCTTTTAAATAATTCTGCTTCCATACTGGTCAAATATAGAGTTTATTATAAGAGGTTGTGAAAAGGCTTTAGGCTACCAGTCCCATGTTTTTCAAAGCCAAATATGTTCATGCTTAAGAGATAAAAGGTTAAAATATTGTAATTTGTTATTGTTCTAAAATCTTTCCTTGTGTATCTTCTACTTTAACATACGGTGTTAGTATCCAGTTACTTGGCAATGCTTGACATCTGACATATTCGTTTTACTATGGATTTCTTTGCAAAGACAGTTTTAATTCCTTACACCATCCTGTTATGATTTTCTTGACTTTTTGAATTTGTCGCCATTCTATTTCAATTTAGCATACAAGAATCAGGGTAGCAAGTTTTTTTTTTTTTTTTTTTAAATACAATAATTATAATAAAAAAATCAGTTTACACATCATGAATGCGAAAAAGCATTTCGTGATATTAAGGCATACATTTTGCTACTTTAACGTTGACAAAAAAAAGGTACCTTTTAAGTTTTGTTACAAATGCCAAATTAAAGAGGAGTGCCAAATTTTCTAGCATTAACGACAAAACTTTTGTTTTAGTAAAATCAGTCACTGTCATCCAAGTGAATGTAGCTATACCACTCTGTATGCTTTGTAACAATATGTACAGTTTGATGGCTTATTAAATGATTTGCTAATTGATTTTTTTTCTTACTTCCCATGTTTTACATTTATTGATGTGTAAATTAGCATTTAGAAGCATGATATACTTTCCTTACATAATGACTACTTGGTTTTGCCTTTAATATCTTTCTATCCACTGATAAGACACCATTGCTAATATTTTCACTGTATGGAAGTTAATCATCATTTTTAAAATGTCCTTTGTGTTAAAGGAAACAACATTTTGTGAGCAAGACTAGAAACAATGGTATTAATAAAACATAAATGACTTGTTTTTCTAAGCTTGGTTGTGGTGCCAAATGAAATTTCAAAGATCATTTGTGAATTAAAGCTGTTCTCAGTTTCAAGAGCAAAGTGGTGCATATTATTTAATGGTTCTTCGAAATATAAATATGAACAAGAATTAAATAACCTTTGCTCGTGAGCGTCTCACTTATGAAAATGTTGCAGTATAGTATATACATTTTCTATAACACTTCTAAATAAACATGTCTTGCATCTCGAGTAATTTCTCAAATAAATACTCTGTTCAAACTATATATATATATATATCACTGGAGCATTACACCTGATAATACGACACAAATCAATAATTTTAAATTTATAATTTAAATCAAAATCTGAAACAACCCTTCTTCGACTGGTCTTGTATAAATGTTAAACATAAATGGAGGCACAAAACTCATTCATCCTTCCATTCATTCAAACCGACTTTCTCCATTATAGGGCAGTCCATGTAATGGAAGCTGCTCACCCAGAGAGATACACAGAACTCATCACATACGAACCAGCAGTGCTTATTGTGGTTGATTTCCACGAGAAGTGTTCTCGTAGATTTCTTTCAACTGCACAGAATAAGCAACAGGTATTGATGCATATGTCCTCATTTTAGGGTTATTTTAGGAGAGTCTAGAGAGAGTCTTCATAGTTCTGCATTGTAAGTTCTGGCAAGATTCTGCACAAGGTCACTTACGTCAGTGCAGTAAACCGAGGACCCATCTTTCTTGAAAAATGTTGTAAACTCTTCTTCTCTGTTTTGGTACCGAGATAAAGTTGTGTCAGGATGTGATAAGTTATTATCTCTAACGGCTTCTTCATCTACCTGCTGCTTTGACTCGTCACCGTCTTCAATTCAAGTGATATTCTTAACTTATTATCAAACAACATCATTGTTTTGCTTTAAACATAGATTTTAATATTAGAAAATATTACGTTCAAACAAATTCTCTTTAAAATAAGATAGCGGTTCGCTTGTTCGAGTAACTTTTCCTAGTTGAGGTTGAGATGACAGACAACCTGCTGTGCAGGACGTTTCACACTGGTCAGCACACCTTAGGTCCCAAAAAACGATTCCTTATTGGGTAATTGTAATGTCGAGTGGGAGAGATCCAAATAGTGGTTTCCTAGGAGAATAGTCAGCAACAAGAGTAAAAAAGTCTGTACACGAGACAGAATTGCATATCACTTGAGTTCAATGGGCAATGTGAAGTTGAACTTGAAATGAAACCAGCGTCAAAAACAGAATCTTTCCTAAAGGCAAACAGCTTGTCTGGTGTATCCTTTAAAACTTTTAGATATACAGTAGAATTTGAAAACTAGCTTTATCCGTATGAACATCTGTTACAAAGCAAAACATCTCATGGTTACAAATATTCATTTGCTCATTATTAGTGTTTTGTATATTGTATCCTTTAATTTTCTAGATACATTTCTAGAGAATTCTAGCTTCATCCATATCAATCATCTATTACAACACAATACATGACATTGTGACAAATATTTATTTGCTCAAGATGAGTATTTTGTATTGTGTATTCTTTAAAACTTTCCAATAGAAAATGAAAATTTTAGCTTCATCCTTGCAACCATCTATTACATTGAAAAACATCACAATGTGACAAATACTAGCTCAAGATGAGTATTTTGTATGGTGTATGATTTAAACATTTTCTATACGAGATTCAGATTCTAGCTTAATCCATACGACCAACTATTACAACATAAAACATCACATTGTGAAAAATATTTATTTGCTCAAGATGGGTGAAGCCAATACAACAATAAAAAATAAAAAAGCATTAAAATTAGTAGAATTGGGAAGCAAATACTGATACTATTAATAAAGTATTAACACATGCTTGATAGCCATTGCCTCATCATTTCTGCAGGTCCTCTAGGAGAATTCTCAAATACACCCATGCTGGTCAGATGATATCTCTAGCATATCCTGGGTCTTCTTCCAGTGAGCCACGTGCAGCAAATGATCTGTAGGAAGTCACAAGAGGGCATCCTTATGACATGTTGAAACCATTTATCTAGCTTACTCTGAAGCCCTCGAGTATTCCCCTATCACTTTGGTTAATGCCCACTAAGCACATTTTGCCAGTTTTTACTCTTTCTTTTGGTCCTTCCACAAAAGAACTTGTGAACTTCTACAAAAATGGAGATGAAGGCTGGCTGAAAAAATTTAGCTGCTAATAGTTAGCTTTATCGAATGACATTCAACATTCCGGTAATTGAACTATCTGAATGTTAAAGAATTTTTTTGTCAAAAGAACAACCATCTATAGCACATGAAAAAGTACTTAATAATCTCAGGACTTTATAATTCTACATTCCCATAGCTTATAAAGGTAGTACATGATTTTAGCATTTCTTTTTCTTTATTTTTTACTTTTAGAAGTGATTGACCACTTAAATAATTAATGTGCAGTAATATTTAATTCGATGGAGCTTCAGCGGCTTATTTTATCAATTTTATTTCATTAATTGCTATTCACTTTAGGTGTGAAGTGATACTGCTGATCAGTGAATCGATGCAGCAGGTGATTATTATGACATTTTTTCAGTTGTAAATTTTTATCTTAGATTTTCTCACAAGTTTCATTCAGGAAATCGGAATACTATCTTAATTGAAATTCAAAGATAGATGTGAAGCTCCATTTTTATTTAATGATCCAATTCCATTTTTTTTTTTTTTATAAAATATCTGATTGATGTCAGGTATGACAAAAATTTAAAGTTTTCAGAGTAATCCAAATATTTCTATGGAATTAATATAGGTTACTTTGAAATAATTAATTATTGATAGCCAATCCATTTTTTTCATGTATTTATATAGTAGGAACATTTACCTCATAATAATTATCTCTTTCACAAATTGTAAAAGCTATACTTTCTTTCAATTTACAATTATTAGTTAAACTTAAAGACTTTTTACAAGGAGCTCAATTCATGAGCCATAACACTGGCAAGCTGATTACACTGTATATGTCTTAACATTTCTAACAATTTTTTAGGTCATTGATTTCGAGTTTGTTGTGTGTATTGCTTCTCTCATTCTCTATTTATTTGGTTTGCTGCAAGTAGAATTAAGCAAACATATTTTATAGTACACTGCATTATGTGATATTATTCACCAATAATATAGAGAATTCGATACCATAAAATCTTTATGAACTGAAATGAAATTGAAATTGA
Source organism: Polypterus senegalus (assembly GCF_016835505.1). Taxonomy (NCBI): domain Eukaryota; kingdom Metazoa; phylum Chordata; class Cladistia; order Polypteriformes; family Polypteridae; genus Polypterus; species Polypterus senegalus. Next base: position 17,664,824 of record NC_053157.1, read on the forward strand.
AACTGGTGAATGGAATTACTACAAAAGCTGATTAGACTACAATTCGATCATTTTAAAAGAACACTTTCAAATGAGAAGGTAGCATTTGGCCTGTCAAGCTCATTTAGTTAGATAATGGCTATTTTGTTCCAATGTTCTATCAAAATAATTTTAGCATTTATCAAGTATCCCTTTTCAGCTATCTGATTGTGTAGTTTGATTTAGATTTACATTACCTTTTGTCTACATACACACTTACATATATATATAGGGTGGTCCAGATCTAATTATGAAATTTTCAGTTATTAATTTATTACATAGAAAATCACCCAAAAAATCCCGGACCATCGAGAAGTGTGCGAACTGATGACATGAAGAATCGTCTTCACGCTGAACTGGAATCGTCACCACAAAAACAAGACCACCCTGTGTGTGTGTATGTATGTATATATATATATATATATATATATATATATATATATATATATATTCAGACTCTGTTCTCTCCTTTTGTCCACACTCTCCAACTGTTTTTAACCCACAAAAACAGAGACTTTTGAAAACGCTCTCCTTAGCCATGTACTTATAAAAATGCCACTACAGCTTTGTAATGTGAATGGGTCAAAATGTAGAATTTTATAAAAAGACTGTAGTGGCACTGTGATTTCCCCAATTGGATCCTGTTTATTACATTTCCCGACTGGTCACCCTTCACAGAAGAAAACCACATATAAACATAGCAGGCATAGGACAGGTGCATTCTATAGTGTTTCTCGAGCTACTTATCTGTATGCATCAGAATTTTGTTTTGTCCTATTAAATGCTTCATACACGCACAAAAGGCAAATCATTAACCGTGCACTTTAGTTTTGTGATAAATCAAACCCTTCAAGGATTTTTCTGGCTTTATGTGCATGCCCAGCGTAGGTGAACATCTACGTCATATGCATTCTCCGTTGTTTTAGTTTGGACAGAGATATTTCTGTAAATGATGTGAAAACATTAGTGTGGATGGAGATTGTTTTTGGTTTTTAAAACCCTGTTTTAAATGAGAATGTAACATGTAAAAGTAGTGTCTGTGTGAAGAAGTGCATCCAGAGTTTTCATCTTGAATGCAGTTGCCCTTGGTGTCCTTGAATATGTGATCCACTATTTAATTAAAACTTAGGTATTCTGATTTTAAATAACAAAAAAGAGTAAAATAAATTTTGGGTGATCTAACTTTTAAATGGCTTACATAATATTATGCTAATGTTATGCTAATTTTTTTTATAAATCTTCATCCTTAATAGATGAAGGATAAAACAATTCACAAATGCAGATTTCTCATTCTCTAACTAATGTATGAGTTGTGCATCTGATTTATTTCTCATGAATATTCAATAGTTTGCCATCATTAGGTATATTCAGCAAAAAGTAGTTATCAAATAAAAAAGAAGCCCTTTATGCTATGTTCTCTTTAGTCTTTAGCATAATCTTGTTAAGCGGGTTTTTCACTTTTTTATACATATTTTATTTAAATTTTGCTTCCCAGTTATATAGTTTGCTCTTCTTGCTTGACACTTGACAGACATTTGTGCCTCCATTTGTGCAATCAAATATATGTTACCAATCAGGAAGTGCATTTTAGGCAAATTTGGATAGATCTCCAAGAGACTTCATAAATTGGTCATTTTTCATATAAGTCCTTAGATAGATGTTACTTTAAGAGAAAAAACAGGATATTACACAGCAGTCTGTTGAGGTGTTTGGGTAGACATAGTCTGCAAACAGTTGAAAAGCCACCTATGAACAAGTCTATAGTTTAAACACAAGGAGATAAGGGCTTTTACATAAAGGTGAAAAAAATGTTGAATATATAACTGTGATATCCTGCTTCTTTTCTATGTATTTTTTTAATAAAAGTTGATGTATGTTGAGGATACTTTCTTTGCACTTTTTTCAAATATTGTACATTACTTGTTATATCTCATTAGCCCCATTGTATGCCCTGAACAATTGTGAAACAGCATCCATACAGTAAATATTACCAGCCATAACAAGCAATATGTTCATTTTTAAAAAATGTTTCTATTAAATTGCTTCTATAATTTATTTCTTTGCCTTTGCTTCCCGCTGTAAGTCCACTTTGAAGACACAGAAATAGGGTTAAGCACTCAAAGAAAAAAATACTGTTCCGAATCCTGCACAAAGCCCGATGATGTGTCCGACACAGTGTCACATGCATAAAAAAAAAAGCCATTCATTTTTTTGCCCACCTCAATCAGGGGCTACCAGAGCCAATCCTAGTATGCTTAAGTGCAAGGAAGCAGCAAACCCTCAAAAGGATTTGTAAGGCAATCACACTGCACATTCACTCACATACCTACAATCATGGACCCCAGAAAGTGTCTACAGTAAGCGGGCCTTTTTGTTTGGTCTCACAGAGATTGCTGCAGGTGGCACAGTGGGTAGTGCTGCTGCCTCGCAGTTAGGAAACCTGTGTTTGCTTCACGGGTCCTCCCTGTGTGGAGTTTGCATATTCTCCCCATGTCTGCGTGGGTTTCCTCCCACAGTCCAAAGACATGCAGGTTAGGTGTATTGGCAACCCTATATTGTCCTTAGTGTGTGTTTGTGTGTGTGTGCCGGGCAGGTTTGTTTCCTGCTTTGCGCCCTGTGTTGGCTGGGATTGGCTCCAGCAGACCCCCGTGACCCTGCAGTTAGGATATAGCGGGTTGGATAATGGATGGATGGAGATTGCTGCAGTCCAGTTCAGGTAGCAATATTTTCTCAATTAGAGCAATCCAGATAAGAACAGGTCATTCAGCCCAACAAAGCTTACAAGTCCTATTCACTTAACCTTATTAAGATGTTTAAGATTGCCACAGATCACAATGCTGTATTGGCATCAAAATCTAAAAGTAGATAGACAGATGATAGATAGATAGATACTTTATTAATCCCAAGGGGAATTTCACATACTCCAGCAGCAGCATACTGATAAAAACAATATTAAATTAAAGAGTTATAACAATGCAGGTATAACAGACAATAACTTTGCATAATGTTAATGTTTACCCCCCGGGGTGGAATTGAAGAGTCACGTAGTGTGGGGGAGGAACGATCTCCTCAGTCTGTCAGTGGAGCAGGATGGTGACAGCAGTCTGTCGCTGAAGCTGCTCCTCTGTCTGGAGATGATCCTGTTCAGTGGATGCAGTGGATTCCCCATGACTGACTGGAGTCTGCTCAGTGCCCGTCGCTCTGCCATAGATGTCAAACTGTCCAGCTCCATGTCTACAATAGAGCCTGCCTTCCTCACCAGTTTGTCCAGGCGTGAGGCGTCCCTCTTTATGCTGCCTCCCCTGCACACCACCACGTAGAAGAGGGCGCTCGCCACAACCGTCTGATAGAACATCTGCAGCAACTTATTGCAGATGTTGAAGGACGCCAGCCTTCTAAGGAAGTATAGTCGGCTCTGACCTTTCTTACACAGCGCATCAGCATTGGCAGTCCAGTCCAATTTGTCATCCAGCTGCACTCCCAGGTATTTATAGGTCTGTACCCTCTGCACACAGTCACCTCTGATGATCACGGGGTCCAGGAGGGGCCTGGGTCTCCTAAAATCCACCACCAGCTCCTTGGTTTTGCTGGTGTTTAGTTGTAGGTGGTTTGAGTCGCACCAGTTAACAAAGTTCTTGATTAGGTTCCCAGAAAAGTAGGTTTACCTCATTATAAAACAAGAAACAGTTACAAATCATTTTTAGTTACTCAAACAAATTACCCACAGTTGCTCTCTTTCTACCATCTTCTGAACAAGAGTGATTCGGCAAATGTTATAGAGAAAAAATTGTACTTCATTCCATTTCATCATGGGTTGCCTTCAGTACATATTTTGCATTTTTTTACCCAATTTTCTCAACATTTTTCTTTTAATGTGTACAAACAATGTGTTATAATTTCAACAAATAAATCTAACATTAGCTTATTTCAAATTTATTATCATTTTTACAATGACATTCCTATTCCTAAAATCAACATGCACCACGTTGCCACTGTCCTTGTTTGACACCCGTATCTTGTTCCGTAGGTTACAGAAAAGTAGAATCAAAAGCTATAATAGGCATTGATGAGCAAAACAGCCCCGTGTCCTAAGGTGTTTTACAAAATTGATGCTTAAATTTGTTTCACATGCGATTCTGCAGTCACAAAACTCACTACTTTTTTGGGGAGTTTATACAGACTTTTGAAGGAGTGTAAAGAAAGAAATACTGCTCCTTAACAACAACAACATTGATTTATACAGCACGTTTTCATACAAAAGATTTAACTCAAAGTGCTTTACAGGATGAAGGAAGAGAAAAAAATATATAAAAATAAAGTTTGGCAATACTAATTAACATAGAATAAAAGTAAGGTCTGATGGCCAGGGTGGACAGAAAAAACACAAAAAAAAAATCCAGACGGCTCGAGAAACACACAAAATCTGCAGGGGTTCCACCCAAACCCCTCTAAGCATTCTACCTAAAATAAATGATCTCAATCAGTGCTCATGGTGTTCAGGCATCCCATGGAAGAATTTGATGATGATGGTCATGTGGACCTCTGGCCTTCAGGGTTTAGCAATGCTGTATACCTCTTTTAGACCTGATGATTTTTTAGAAAAGGTTCCAGATGAACAAATAAAAAAATGGGGGAACCGTGTTTTTTGGAAATGCAGTATGACCAAAAATAAATCATAGTGAGACAAAAAGACTGTAAAAGAATACCGAGACAACAGAAAACATTTATGACCCATGCCAGCACCCTGTATACTTGGATCATAAACAAAAACAAATCAAAGAAACAGCGAAGAAGGCCTTTTCAGACAAGAGTTAAGAATGGAACTGGCAAAGATTGCAGAGCTTCCGGACAGGAAGATGTGCGTCCAGGTGGACATACACCGGCAGTGACATCAGTGATATATGAGCTGTCAGTCATCCACTCTGCAGAGGGAGGAAGAGGCATTAAACACAGCAGCAACTCCTGGCGTGGCGGTATAATTACAGGCGCTAGAGCTGTACCCAATGTGCATACACGTGACAAGACATACTGTTAGACCAAAGCTGGAATCTAGTGAGGGCAATGACGTTGTACAAAGTAGTAGTATACTCCCGCTGCCTGATGGGAACTTTACTCCCTTTGTTGGCACTGGTGCAAGTGCAGTTAAAGTAAAAGTATAGGGGAGAAGGTTTTGTATATACTAAACACCATTCTTCCTTGATCAAATTTAACTAGTAACAGAACAGCATTGTTTTGCAATTCTTTTTGCAAAGCGAAACAAATTAAATTTAGTTCAAATTCATTAATATTAGGCTAAAATTATTTGAAGCCTGGGCCTAGCCATCTCCTTCAAATTCCACAGTTCTATGCCTACAATGACTGAATTCAGGTCAATTTGAATTCATTGATCAACCCAACATGCACGTCACGCCCTTAGGATGTGGGGAGAATACCAGACTACCTGGAGATAAACTTGTTTATACAGACAAAGTCTATGCTGTGTGCTTTGAACTTGGCTTCTTTTACCTGTGATGCCATCCTATTAAAAAAAAACTAATATAATACACAGTTAGTCTCCCCTGCACTTCATTATGGCAAATATGGTTTTTGTGATTTCATCTTGACTAGCTGAAAAATTAATATTTCATGGGTTTTGAAAAACACTCCTTCTTCCCTGCCAAGTTGTTTTGCCTGCCTAAGGTAAAGTCATCCCTGATAAAGGATCGCAGGAATCGTGGTAAAAAGGGGTCCTTTCATTGGATTAGCACTATTTCAGCTGTGGAATGGCCAAATGGGGGAGGCAGCTTGATGGCTGAGGTCTCCAGGACTCTAAACAAATCCAAATCATATTATGTGATATCATCTACTGTTAAATTCTACTCCGTACTTCTAAAATTTGTATTTTTATTCTGTATTGAGGATTTGTTCTGTTCTGTGTATTGAATTGTACTGACCCCCTTCTTTTTGACACCCACTGCACGCCCAACCTACATGGAAGGGGTCTCTCTTTGAATTGCCTTTCCCAAGGTTTCTTCCATTTTTTCCCTACAAGGGTTTTTTTTGGGGGGTTTATTATTGTCTTATTAGAGAGTCAAGGCTGGGGGGGCTGTCAAGAGGCAGGGCCTGTTAAAGCCCATTGCAGCACTTCTTGTGTGATTTTGGGCTATATAAAAATAAATTGTATTGTATTGTATTGTATACAGCCACCATGCTGAAATTAACTTTTCCAAAGTTTTGAACCTCGTAGAATTGTAACATAAACTTAAGTAGATACTGAATTTTTGATTCTATCACAAAACTTACATTTAAATGGTAGCAAGAGTAGATTAACACTAGGATCCCTTAAGCCTAAGAAAAAAGTTTTAATCCCAGGCCACCTTAAATTCCTTCACATCTCTCCATTAGCGTCTTTGTTTTGCAAATGTGTCAATCGGCACAGGCAGCCTGCTATTCCAACCTGAAGTTCTCCCATCTCAAGTGTGTGAGGTACCTTGAGTTGTATAGGGTAAATGATATATCATTATTTGGAATACATACATTTCATGTGTGTTCCATGTCCACAATGATCTGGATAAATATTGGATGATAGGAAATGCGAGGCAAGAAATGTTAAGCACATAGCTAAAATGAATTTTTTTTTTCATGTTCTACTAATAATTGGCACAATTATTATTTTCCCTGAAAAATTACAATGCAGCTGACATTTTTTCTCAGCTCCCCAGTATGCATTGCAAGAAAAGAGTAACATCACAGAGATGTAGCAGCCGGTGTTGGATGGGACAGTTCCCCAAAAATATATGACTCTGATCCCCTCCTCATCAATTGGGATGTCTGCCTTTACTTACAATATGTGGTGTAGTTGAACACCAAGTGTCTGATATAAGAAGAAAGCTGTCCGCTTACTAAGTGCACATCCAGCATCAGTTTTACATGGGCAAAGGAGAACACACAAGATGGCACATTGTAGACAAAGCAATCAGCAAGTAAAGTCGCCACAGATATGACAGTGCATGCAAATACAAGAATAAACAGTCGATATTTTCTTTTGTGCCTGACATCAAATCATGTATGTAAATCAATGCAAGTGATTTTGTCTGTATGTAACTGAATACACGTGACAGCATTTTAATAGAGCTTTTCAAAAAATGCCTTGGTCATTTATGGTCAAGTACCATGTGTCATCGATCCTTCTGTGCTCACAAAGAAAGCTCACCGTTTATTCTTGCTTTTGTATACATTGTTGGGTCTACTGTGTCTGTGCAAACAGTGAGTGCGCCGCCATCAATCACTGCAATCTTCACTTGCTGCTCCATCACTCTGTCCACTAGGTGCCACATTGCATTTTTTCAACTTTCCCATGTCAAATTCACACTGAATGTGCACTTTGTATTGTAAAAAAAAATGTGATGCCATTTGAAGTGAGTTTATAGTCATTTTTACCTAACTGAAATAACAGGAGCACTGAGAATTTTCAGGTTTGTTTTTTTTTTTTTCTTCATCCATGCAGTGAAACAATCTGAGTGATTATATTTTATATTTTTCATTTATTATTTCATAATGTTTTGCTGAAGGCAAATTCACTTATGGGAAACAATATTCAGTAATATTGATAAACAGCAGCAGAAGAGGATTTGTCAAGGTTAAAAAGACATGCAAATGTGGTGGAGTGCAAAGCAGAGAAGAGAGACAGTGATTCTGTGGAAGGAGATCACCAAGTAAGGCAGGAATAGTTCAATCGATCATTGTTTATTCAGTCACAGATGAGTATATAGGATTCGTGCTTTGCAAAGCAGAAGAGAACATTTCACTTTTTGGTCTGCTTTTTTATATAAATTTTCCTCCTTCCCCCTTGCTTATAAAACAGCATCTAAGCATTTCATCTCATATTATGCAAATCGGTCAACCGTTTCTGTCTTGTGTACGTGTCAGAGGGGCCCCCAAAGAAGGAATGATCATCTTTTCTGTGTCTAACAGATGAGTTCGTAAAGAAGGAAGTGGTCAGCTTACTGCACCTTGTCTTATGACAGACGCTTGTATGAATAACCTGGCGTTATAGCAAAACAGCTTTTAACCCTTAGTAGCTGGCAAGCAGTTAAATGTTCTTTCGCAAAATTCACATCTGGGTACCAGCATTCAATGTGGTGGTAAAAGGGGGGCTTTTCATGCAAAAAAGCAATAAAAATGTCATAAATTTCATTTTCTTAACAGATTTTCAGAGCGGCAACAACATGGGCTTTTGAAGTAAAACAATTTATGAGAAGTCAAAGGGCAAAAATTAAATACCGTATTTACGCGTGTACCATGCACACATTTTTTCCCGAAAATTAGCATTAGAAAATCAGGTGTGCGTCATACACAAGGAAATGTAATTCTGTAATGTTTACTTCTTCTCTTGGGCTCGCTCACTCACGCTCTCTCTCGCTCGCTTGCTCGCACACTCACATTCTCTCTCTCGCTCGCGCACTCGCTTTTTCTCTCGCTCACGCTGTTTCTCTCGCTTGCTTGCGCTCTCTCTAAACGCTTCCTATACAATCACAGCGTGTGTCGTACATGGGGCAAAACAATTTTCACGATTTTCTTTGTAAAAATTAGGGTGTGCATCTTACACAAGGGCGCGTGGTACACGAGTAAATACGGTAATTAAAAATTTAAAAACATAACAGAATATAGCACCAGCTGTGATGCTTCTGGTGTTATCTTATCTCTTACTTCGTGTGGTGACCATTTGAGGAGTTTGTGGTGCCCAGGTAGAGAGGGGTGGGGGGCCATATAATCCACATCAAAATGCAAACACTTCAGATGGGTCAAGCAGATTGCATCACACATTCAGTCACATTTAAAGGTTTTTATTACCGTGATATATAAGACTACAGTTAATCCAGCATTTCTGTAAGTTCTGTCTGTGTGAAAGTGTGTTTTCTTTGTAACTGAGACACCACTAGAAAACAACAACACAGCATGATTTGTGGCATCATTTTATCTCAGGAGTGCATGGTGGCACAATTCATGGTGGTTAGTGCTGCTATCTTACAACTGAGGTCACATTTTTGGCCACAATAATCAGTCCAGCACAGTTGGCAGACACATCTGTAGCCATCAGAGTCAGTTAAAATACCATTGCACCATTGTAATCCACTCAAAATTAGTACAGTTTCTCTTTCCTCATCTTGCAGAGTTTGATGACATTCCTAAACATTTTTGTGTTTTCTGTGAACTCGAGACAAAGTGAATTCAGCAGGGTCCACTCTCCCCAGTCTTAAGGTCCAGAGAGATGGCTTTCAGACAGGTTGGTTCCATGTACCTTAAACCTCTTAATAACATTTGCAACTGTTTTCATAGGAACACCAATCTGCTTGCAGATAATGGTCTTCCATCCTTTGCCTTTAACATGCTTGTCTTGATGCAATAGGATTAAAAGTCAAGACGGAGGTAAAACATTTAGGGCTAACTGTTGACTGTGACCTGAATTTTAAATCACATATTAATCAGATCACTAGGACAGCATTTTTTCACTTAAAAAATATAGCAAAAAAATGACGTCTTATATCATTGAAAGATGCTGAGAAATTAGTTCACGCTTTTGTTTTAGGTCGACTAAAACAAAGGTTTAGGTTACTCTCAGGACCACCCAAAAAAGAAATCAGTTGATTGCAGCGAGTGCAGAATGCAGCTGCTAAAATCCTAACTAGGAAAATAAAATCCGAGCACATTACTCCAGTTTTAATGTCACTATACTGGTTACCTGGGCCATTCAGAATTGACTTTAAAATCCTGCTTATGGTTTACAAAGCCTTAAATAATCTCGCTCCATCTTATATATCGGTGTGTCTTACACCTTACACTCCAAATCGTAACCTTAGATCCTCAAATGAGTGTCTACGTAGAATCCCAAGAGCTAAACTTAAAAGAAGTGGTGAGGCGGCCTTCTGCTGTTATGCACCTAAAATCTGGAATAGCCTGCCAATAGGAATTCGCCAGGCTGATACAGTGGAGCACTTTAAAAAACTGCTAAAACACATTATTATAACATGGCTTTCTCATAACTTCATTTTAACTTAATCCTGATGCTCTGCATATTCAATTAATTATCATTACTATTCATGGTGGCTCCAAAATCCGTACTGACTCCTACTATCTCTTCTGTTTTTTTTCCGGTTTTCTGTGGTGGCGATCTGTGCCATCACCATCTAATCAAAGCACTGTGATGTTCCTACATTGATGGATTAAAGGCCAAAAGTCCACGTGACCGTCATCATCAAGTCCTTCCATGAAAATCCTGAATATAATGAGGACTGATCATTTGTGTTCGGTAGAATGCCCAGAGTGGGCTGGGTGGTCTCGTGGCCTGGACCCCCTGCAGATTTTATTTTTTCTCCAGCCGTCTGTAGTTTATTTTGTTTTTTCTATCCTCCCTGGCCATCGGACCTTACTTTTATTCTATGTTAATTAGTGTTCTCTGATTTTAATTCTTATTTTGTCTTTTTTCTCTTTCTTCATCATGTAAAGCACTTTGAGCGACACCATTTGTATGAAAATGTGCTATAGAAATAAATGTTGTTGTTGTTGTTGTCTAGCATTTTCTTTCTGATCTCCTCAGACAGCTTTCCCCTTTGCTTTCTCTGGTCCGTGTTCAATGTGGGACACACGATGATACCAAACAGAAGAGTGATGACTTTTCTCCATTTAAATTGGCTGAATGACTGATTGCACAATTGAAGACATGAAATATGAATTCATGAACACAGTTAATTTGAAAAATCACTCAAATCCAACAAATGTGTCCATGCCATTTTAAAATATTTTTGTAGAAGAAGCAGTACTTAATCTCTTGTCACACTTGCTTTGCTGTACTCGGTGACATATCAAAAAACATGCAGGTACATAGGGAACAGCTGATTTTAATTTCATCACTTTTCAGGAGTCATACTGCAATTTTTCAATGAGCTGTAAGGGGATTTACACATTTGTTCATGTCTGTATATTTTGTATTCATCTGTCTTCATTCCGCTCTGACGCAGGTTGCTGATGTTGGTCACTGAGGTGAGAAAGAAGTAAAACAAGGCAAAAGGAAAAGTTGGTGAAGAGATGGGATAGGAAAATTGTTGATCAAGTTCCAGAAAACTATAATACAATTTTACAGTAAGATATCAAAATAAATTAATAAAAAGAAAGGTAACTTTTGGATTAAACTGATACAACGGTACAAACACATCTAATGCTTCTCTTGGGTTTTGAAAAGTACGGTACGGGGTCGATTTGTTCTTAATTTTACTTCTTGTAAAAATTGATTGATTTGTATGGAATGATTGCAATACAATTAATAAAATTTCCAAATAAATAAATAAAAAAGAAAAGTACGGTACAAGTTAAATGAGATTTATGGCTTGTTGTGTGAAGGGCATTAACAAAGTTGGCTGCACAAGCTCTCGTCACATCGGGCTGACCCTCAAACCAGAGGCAACAGATTTAGGCAGAGAAGAGCAAAGCTCACAACAGATGGATGTCATGAATAATTGGAAGTATGTCAGTACAATCGAGCATAAAGGCAGATGGACTGGATTCATTTAAAATGCCAATAAATTTATGATTAGGGATTTTTAACTTGCCAGCTGTTAAAGGGGTGGTGTGAGGTGGTGGCCCATTACACACACTTCTTATCAAAGATAATTGGCCTGTAACCAAACAAAGTCAATTCCTGTTTTCTGAAAGTGACAAAGCAGAATTTGTGCAAATGTAAATGTAAAAAAAAAAATTTGTTTCGTAAATGTTTCATTCCATTACTTGCTTGTGTGTTCGTATTGCTGTAATAATTAATTTGTTCTCCAAACCAGCTTTTTCCTTCACAGGGTAATGATTAGTCAAAGCCTCTTCAAGGCGTAAACCCCTTACAAGTTTGCTATCACTTTGGGCTGTCAGTGTTCATAGTTTCACACAGATGGCGCAGTAAATCCCTGTGGGGCCTACTGGAAGGATAAGGAGTTTTATTATCAGTGATTTTAATAACTGTAATACTTATGGGTATTAACATTAAAATCTTTAGTTGCCCTGATGCATATTTGTTGATTTACTATTTATTAAATTCACAAGCACAAATGTTTATCTTGGAACTTTTTACAAAAACTGAACAAAATTCACTGCTTCTCTCTTTTAATAAAATGTTGGCAGCACTTGACAATCAAGTTGCTCTTAGTATAGTGTATGGTGTATTATTTCACAGTAATTAAGTGTGTAATTGCAGTGTAATTAAGCTGTTATTATGTAACTACTATGTGTCGGAGCTGGTGCGGGAATGACAGTTCAAAGACTCTAAGAAATTTTGGGGTGCCAACCGGGTCATCCCTTTTATTGTGTGAAGACAAAAGTAAAAATCAGGAGTGGTCTCCCCTAGACATTCTTGTTTACTCAGATATTTGGATGGATATTTGAGGAGTAAACTGCAAGACAATGATTATATTTTTATATTATGTACATTAAAGGACCATCAAGAAGAAATCCATCTATCCATTATCCAACCCGTTATATCCTAACTACAGGCTCACGAGGGTCTGCCGGTCTGCCACAGGGCCACGAGGGTCTGCCGGTCTGCCACAGGGCACAAGGCAGGGCACACACACACCAAGCACAATTTAGGATTGCCAATGCACCTAACCTGCATGTCTTTGGACTGTGAGATGAAACCGGAGTACCCGGAGGAAACCCACGCAGACACGGGGAGAACATGCAAACTACACGCACCGAGGGCCCGGGAAGCGAACTCGGGTCTCCTAACTGCGAGGCAGCAGTGCTACCCACTGCGCCACTGTAACAATATTTCGAATAATTATTATAAAAGTAAAGTTGATTAAATTGGACTCTGTAGCTGCATGAATAAAAAAAAATAAATAAATCTAGTATGTATTCAGTTAAAGTACCACTTCCGGTTAGCAGAAATAGCTCAAAAGTTAATAGAAATCTACTTTTTGTACCTAATACTTGTATGAAAAATTAGTTTGATCTATGTGAAAGCGTACTCAGGTAAATACACACACACAAATAGAGAGACATAATTCCAAAAATGGTATTTTCAGACTCAGGGAGGTCTAAAATGTGAAGATTCACCAAAATCTTGAAATGGAATTTTTGGAGGATTCCAGTACCTTCCCTATACTTTGTATACGAGAAAGTCAGGGAGGTCTAAAACATCAAGATTCATCAAAATCTCGACATCAAATCATTGGACAATTCCAATACTTTCCCTATACTTTGTTTACGTGAGAGTAAAAGAGAAAAGAAAGGAAACACTGTTCGTTGTATGTCTCATTATGTGGGAAAACTTAGGCAGTTTTTCACAATGTGGGCTGGGTAGCCTAGTCGTAGCTAGTGGAGCTTCTGTCTGGTCTGCTCAAGGCAGTAACTGAGGTCTCCATCCAGGACACTTGGGGTTTTATGGTGGCTGGACCAGAAGGAGCGGGGTCTGTGCACTGTAAAGAAAGAAGCAGATGACATTGTTAGTTGCATTAGTTATTACATACTGTACCTCAAATGAGCCTGAGAGGAAGTCCTCCAACACACATGCATGACACGGCCCATGTAGTTACTGGGTTATTTGAACATTAGAAGAGTCTGGACGAGAACAGGCCTTTCAGCCCAACAAAGCCTGCCTGTCTTATCCACTTCTAAAATAACATCAACTTTAGTTTTAAAGATCTTTAAAGTCCTAATATCTACCACACTGCTCACTTATTCCATGTGTCTGCGGTTCTCTGTGTGAAGAAAAGCTTCCTAATGTTTTTGCGAAATTTACCCTTAGAAAGTTCCCAACTGTGACCCTGTGTTCTTGATGAACTCATTTTAAAGTCACAGTCTTGATCCACTGGACTAATCTATATATATAAAAGTCAATGTATGTGCGTGTGTATGTATGTATGTATGTTCCAGCATCACTTCTGTTTCATGCCATTTAAAGATATGGAAAAGTTATGGGGGGTTGGAGTTAATAGTAAATGGGTGTTAAAACTTAATTTTGCCTGAGGCATCATTTCGTAATGCACCACCACTGACTGGGTATTGTAGTGAGGGCCCCAGACCCTAACGACTAGTCTCCTACCTAAAATCTACTTATCTCCTAGATTTCATATGTACATGTGTATGTTTGATATGTAAGGGGGACTGCACCCCACCCCTGGTTTCCTACATAAAATCTGTCCATCTCCAAGTTAACACTCTGCATGTATGAGGGGACCCCTCTCTTAGATGAAGAAACGTCAACACCTACTACTTTTCTTTTTATTTCAGCCACTGGTATATATTACATCTCATCTTCCTTTAGCCCACATATGGCCACTCTGAATATTAGCATCTCACTCATGAATTCATTAAATGTCAGTTGACTGTTTTGTGAATCCCACCATAGATCCATGCACATATAAATTACTCATTAATTTGTCTCCTTAAATTGTAACCCACTTGGATTACATTACATTTCTGTCTTTCAAGCAGACCAGTCCTTTTATTCAGCATTAATAACCCAAGTACTTTTAGTTGCTTTAGTAATTAGGCCCTAATGTATTACATTACAAAATACATTGAGAATATTCAATTAATTAATAAATCTTGTTCTTGAAATTATGAAAGTTCCCTTAAAACAATAAAACCATTATATTGCATTATAGCCTGGTAAATGATAAAAGACCATTATTTTTTTATGAATGTGCAAAGAAAGAGTTTTTTCTTTTCATATCTTAATAAACCGCATTGTGAACTCCTCTCATATCTAAGCAAGCATCAGCGTGATGCAGGCATAAAATCAATACTCCATTTCTATCTCCTGTCAGTCATATCAGAAGTGATTGTTGCTACAGCTCTGATTTTTATCAGTCATAGATGTTTCAAGTCAAGGGTCTTTGAAGTGAGAAGAGTGCTTTTTTTAAGAATCCCAAGATGAAATTTAAAGGTGTTATATTTATACTTTTGGGCGTTTATCTCACAGTACACACCATACGTACATTAGTGTATTCTAGTTAAATGGGGCAGATAGTATTTATTACATTATCAAACATTTTCTTAAATCTACTGTTTTCATTTCATTTACTATTCACATTTGTAATATTTTAATGTGGTTTTATTCCTTTCGACACTTTTAATATGATGTAGCTGCTTTTGACGAAGGCTTCCAAATAGTTCAGATGCAGCTACCAGATAGACATTCCGGCACTAGTATGAGGTGTCGTGCAAAAAATACTCCACAGTCCAAGTGTCTTTGTTTTTAAAGATTATAGTGAAATTCAAAGCAAACGGTTTACACAAAAAATAGAGAAAAAAGTCGATAATGCATACAAAAAAAAAAAAGAAATGGAAAAAAGGGCAACATGATATTCTGCTTAAATATCTAAGGTTACATTCCTCAAGGATTCTATATACACTATTGTTCTATGCAACAGATGTTCAGAAAACTATACACCCTTAATGTCTATCTGACCATTCATGTTTCTTTCTAGCTGTTGTCAGACACGTGCGAATAGGGGGACGTTAGGTGGACCAAGTAAAGGTAATTCCATGCCAGGCCAGGGGAGGGTGGGGTGCATTTAACCTTCTCCTGCTATCGCTACAGACCAGCCGTGGGAAATCCTATCTAAATCACATCACTTCCGTTTCTGGTGCCTAGAAGAATGTCAATTCCAGTTCCGGTGCCTAGAAGAACGTCAGTTCCAGTTCCGGCACCCAGAAGATTGTCACTTCCGGTCCCGGCTCCCAGGCTGATGTCAGAGAAACATCACTTCCGGTCAACCTACATCACTTCCAGTTAACAGACATCACTTCCTGTCTGACCATTTAAAACCGCCATCTTTTCCAACCTTCAGCAGTTCTGTCTTGGACTCTCTGCAGTCAACTTCATTGTTGCTTAAAAAATCAATACCTTTGCAGCTAGGAATATTATAAGGGTGGCTGCCCCAAACATTTTTACGTGTGTCAAGTCTCTTCCTTTTTCACTGTATAAATTTAATTTATGGGTTATTCTACTGTCACACAGAGTTAAGATTATGAACATTCCATTTTCATTAACTTATAGGGCGTTATACTGAATCTCCCATTATCTATCTTCAAGCTAAGCAGACTAAGGAAAATGTACCATTAACATTAAGTTAAAGGATTTGGCTATTACATATGATTTATATAAAGTGACAAGCAGCTGGACTGGCAAAAGGTGGTGCCAGTTTAGAGTGGTAGCAAGCTGGCAGAATATGGATCAGTGTGGTTTATTGGATGATCCAACAAGCAGCTCCTAGAGTTTGCTATAAAGTCAGTTTATAAGTAGGGAAACTCAAAAGCATCACAGCGTAATTGAGTAATGCTTAGAGGATGCTGTACCTCCAGGTTCCATGTGCTGGAAGTAATGACCCTCAGAATCTCAGGCTAATAAACATACTATGGGGAGTAGATACTGATTTATTGTGGAATCACACTACAGTGCATACCAGATGACATATTTTGCATTGTGGTGACTGCCAGTACCCAGCTGCAGATGTGGAATGTCTAAATTTACAATGGCTAATCGTAATCAAAAGCAGTTTTCTATAGCAAGAGCAATAGAAGAGTTTCCATATTCTGCAATACAAAGACTGCCCATAAGCTCTGCAAGTGGACACCTTCCTGGTGACATCAGCAGAGCTCTGTCTCTGTCTCTCTCACTCACCTCCCACCTTTTTGCACATCACTGCACTCCACTTGTCCACAGTGCAAATCCCGCCGACTACGCCAAGTGTTCTATCATGGGATTGCACCATGATCCATTCCGGGTTGCATATTTTGTACTGTGGTAAATAACTGTGACCAGCGTCGAAACCGTGACATCTAATAATAATAATAATAATAGTAATAATAATAATAATGCCTTCAGACAGATTCCCTGTAGCAATAGAACAGCTTCCACTCTCATACTCACAGAGAGGTCCAATAAGAACTGCAAGCAGAATTTGGAACTTTCACACCATAAAAGTGCTCCTACATCACGGCTCTTGAAGGTTAGAATTCATCGTGTATATGCATTGTTAGTAGGGTATGCAAGTTGTCCTGATGATGTCAGCTGACTTCTGTCTCTCCCTCATCTCCCACTTTTTTTTCACAGCACTGCACTCCACCTGGCCATAGTGCAAATCCTGCTGACTGCTCCAAGCATTGGAATCACATCACGATCCATTCCAGGTTGTACAATTTGTATTGTGGTAAATAACTGGCCAGCAGAGGTCCTTATCCTGCAGTTGCTTTGTCCTGGGTATGACGTTAACCTGCATCCAGACCTGCAAGCAGTTTCTCCAACTTGCAGAGAAAACGTGGGTGTTGGTGGCACGATTGACACTCCAGCCACTGTAAAAACCCTTACACTATTCCAGTTTGGTCCTGAGGTGTCACCTGTTGAACGGGTGTACTTGGGTCCCAATCCAGGTGGTTCGTTGTGTGGTGGATGCAGCAATGCACAGTATCAGCACATGCTCCCAATCTCTCTCTCAGCAGCAAACCCATGACATCTGGTTAGCAAAGGCCTTCAGAAGCAGTTTCCCTGTAGCGACAGCATTAGCACAATTTCCACTCTCATTCTCACAGAGACATCCGTAAGAACTAGAAGAATGATTCTTGGCTATGTCAGCTCAGCTTTTTCATTAACTCAGTCCTCACCACCACACCAGATAGGGATCTGACAGATTTGCCAAATTGTTAAATGGCAGCACAGGGTCTGCATGTAGCATAGGTGGAGTCCTATTATCAGAAACCAGTTGTGTCAAAAATATTATGGATACCTTGTAATTTAAGAGTACTGTGTGTGTGCTCAGTGTATATGAAGTTGCTCTAAGGGAAAGGCCACCAGATGTTCGGTTTCGAGATGTACAATAAGTGTTGTCATTTTTACATGGTGTGACTAAAATGTAGGCAAATACCATTAAATGAAAGTTTGTGATGTGCACATCTGAATTGTTTGGTTGGTAATTTTAAACTGTGGAGCAGAGGGGTAAATAATAATAATAATACATTTTATTTATATAACGCCTTTCAGATAACAAAGGGGTCTTTCTCACAAGCATTACAGAGGGCAGTGTAAGTACACATGATATCATATACTTTAAATCTTCTTCTTTAGTAGTTTTCTCATGAGTAAATTTTACTTTTACTGTAGTTACCAGAAAGGTTTCTTCACTTTTACCCAAGTACAGCTGCTGAATACTTCATACAACACCAATTAAATGTATCATTTAACTTGTTAAGAAAATCAATGTTATCTTTTGGCTAGAGATATCCTTCTTAGCACCATCTTGGTGGTTCTCCAAAATTTTGTCACAGTGTTTTGCTGCATTAAATTATCTCTATATAGTCTTATTGATTTTATTTTTTTTTTAATCTGACATCTTCAATCATGTTCTTGCTTTTACTCCTTGTCTACTGATTTTGACCTTGGCCCGTTTTATTACTTTAATTCTCCTGGTCATTTTCATTCTCTTTTTAATGTCTCTCGCAAGTCAGCAGAACAATATTTCTGATAAAATAGGAGCTTAAAGTGACCAGCTCTGAACAACAGCAGACAATAACAAAAATGATCATGAAAAAAATCTCATTTGTCATGTGCTCACAACATGCAAAACATAAGCAATTTTTCTAGAATATTGTTAAACAAATATGGAAAATGAAAAGTAGCTCCAAAACAGAAAGCCCATCCTCATGGATTTTGAAGGCAGGAATCTTGATCAATGAAAGAGAGATAGAGGCGTGGCTACATTCCAAAATCACAATCCTTTCTGAACGCACTTCCTATGTCTAGACAAATTTTGATTTTTGCTGTAACTGCCCCTGACTCACTAAGATTATGTCAATGAAATCTGCGACCAAAATCATTGGAAAAGTCATGTCGTATAAACGAGGTGTAAGGTGTGCTTATTAGCTGGCCATTTTTATTAAAAGTAAATAATTATTGTATGTAAAGCCATTATAAGCCTGATACTCAGATTCATTTTTATTGGAACTTTTCCCACCTGAAAGTACTGTTACATCACGGTTCTTGATGGTTAGTAGAATTCCTGGTGTATATGCATTGTTTTTTAGGGTATGCAAGTTGTCCTTGCACTGGCAAGAGGATTCTCTAGAGGTTTTAGTTTCTGCCTGCAGACTGAAGACTTTTAATTTGAGTCAACTGGCAATTCTAAATTGATCCTAATACAAGTGAGTGAATGAGTGACTGAGCGAGTGAGTAAGCAGGCAAGTGAATAAGGTCTCTGGTGTCCTGTCAACTCCTTTAGAGCTGATTCCTGCCTTGCTGATGAACTGACTGAAATTCTCCTGGATGCTGATCAATTAAACTCTGGTATAGAATGTCAGACACATTATTCAAATTCCCCATCAGGTAATACGACTTGAGTTACACCTTGAACACAAGGTCAGTGAGAGAGCACATTTAATGGATATTTTTGCATTATATGAGTATATAAACTTATGTAAGGATTCTTGTAAATCGGTTATGAAATCATTACATTTATAACTTGTGAGTCACATGGAGAACAGATGGGCCATGCCAGTTGAACAACAGCATGACCTCTTCAACACAGAAGTGCCAGGGGATGAATGAGCAGAAGTTGGAGGCCAGGAGCAGTTCTATCCTTCATACATTAGGTGGCAGTGGTCTGCTGGATGTATCCCAGCTTGGACACCCGCAAGGGTTCATGGAAAGTGGAATAAGGAACTGCGGCCCTATTGGGGTTCCTCTATGCTGCAAGGGAGTTCTGTTTCCCAAACAACCTGGAAGTGCTCCCCACAAACCATACCAGGGGCCTCATGTATAAACGGTGCGTACGCACAGAAATGTTGCGTAAGAACTTTTCCACGTTCAAATCGCGATGTATAAAACCTACACTTGGCGTAAAGCCACGCACTTTTCCACGGTACCTCATACCTTGTCGTACGCAAGTTCTCCGCTCGGTTTTGCAGACTGGCGGCACCCAGCTTCAAAGCAATGCTACTGTTCCTGTGTGGTTACTCTTTATTTTCCTGATGCGGCTTTATAAATACAGTACACTGAGACTAACCGCATATCGTTTATTAGTGTAATGCATCTGATTGTAATTAACTTGTAACAATATAATGGTCCAGGGAATAGCCATAGTATTCCAAATGCAATAACTGCTTTAGCGTTGTTACTCTCACTGCACCTTCTTCTTGTTTCTGCTGCTCCCGTTAGGAGTTGCCACAGCGGATCATCATTTTCCATATTAGTCTCACTGCAGCACTCTGAACTGTATCACTGTATCTGAGTGTGAATCACAGCAGCAGCTAATCGGAAAGAGAATTATCGGTATACTGTACAGCATCAGACACACGCTGTCTCAGCCACGGCAAAACGTTTTAAAGCCTTTCCTGTACGGACCTCGCGGTTCAGAAACAGTTTCATCCCAAGAACTATAAACACACTCAATCATTGCTCCTTGTAGAACTGTTTGTACTTATAAGTACGATTACCTCACTGTAAACTTGCACTACAGTTATAATATTGCACAACCTGCGCCACTTTATAAAGCGCGTATTTACATATGATGACAATATCATTTTTAAGATGAAATGTAGCAAAATATGTTTATTATATTATACAGGTAAAACTTTAACTTCATTTAAATAATCTATATTCTTCACTGGAACTGGCGTGAAGGACAGGATAATTAAACATGTACTACGAAGATAGTTCAATGTTCCTTAAACTTGTTAAAGAATCAGCGCTCTAAGTTTACAGATGGCTTAACATCTATTACAGAGCTGATTGTATGGCAATCGGTTACTTGGAGAAAGAAAAGCAAGAACTGCATGGGTGGCCACGCCAATATATATTGAATATAAAACAGAAAGAGAAAATAACGACACAGCTAAAAACGCAGCGGCAAATTTCGACAAAAGTTAAACGCTTATGTCATGAGCACGAGGCGGCTATGCAGTGTCCGCAACCGACGTGGCCTTCCGCCGTGCATAAGCTACCTCACTGACATTGGCGGGCAAAGGAGCCACCGATTCTTTTTCTGCCCAAGGCCACCACAAGCCTAGAGCCGCCCCTGAGTACTGCTGCAATAAATAATTTCATCGATGGTCGTGCACAATCGCTGTGCTGTAAAACCCACGTTTAATAACGTGCTTTAACTCTTATCATCATGAAAATGATATCACGTATACATCTCAGTATTTTAGTTATTCAGAGAGCTGTAATATCATGAATGTAATGGATTCTGTGTCCGGTTGGAGGAAGAGAGCCGGTTTAAGAAGCAAGTAGTCATTCACACACATAGAGCACATAGAAGATCAAAACAAAGCATTTAACGTGCTACTTTAATTACGATATGATTTGAGAAACTGGTTAATTAAATGCTTTTAAGATGACGTTTATGATATTCTACTTTAATGACAAAATAAACTACATGATTAAAGTGGAAATTTCGAGACTGAAGTTGACATTTCGTGCTTTTTTTTCCCCACTGTGTGCCTTTTTTTCTCTGTACCCTAAAAAGCTTTTTTATATGACACTCAGACGGTAGGCTACGACTCGCCTTTTCATGGCGACTGATATCTGAGCGTTCAAGTTTCTCCAACACGCTATGGCACTCGATCAACTTCCATTTGTTGATTATACCACGATTTAATTAAACAAATAGTATATTTTTCCTTTGCCTCCACTTGGTATTCGCTGAAATTGTTATATTTTCCCCCTTGCTTTTCCCATTGTCTTTTCGCAGAAGGCTGAGCTTAAGGGCGATTTATATTGATTTGCATATTCAAAGAGGCGTAATTCTGGGAGGAGTAGGGGCGTTACATAAAGCGCGTGCACGAGCGTTAGTTTTCACGCTGATTGGGATTTATGTAGCGGAAGAACGTGGAAGTAGGAGTACGCACAGATTCCTGCATCTGGATTTTTCTGTGCGTAAGCACATTTCAGCTTTTGTGCTTACGCCATGTTATAGTGCGAGTTCTACGCACGGCGTTATACATGAGGCCCCAGGTCACTGGAAAGCTTTTCGGGTCCAGCATTAAAGGAGTCTTCTGCCTCACCTTGAGGAGTCAGACTTAGGAGGCAGAGGGTCATACTCAACTGGATGGGGAAGGAGACAGAAGAGTTTTAAATCCATAAAGCTGTGTCACTCTCCATGGACATGATTGCATGACCATGGGGAGTTAATGGGGTAGTTGGGGTGAATCACACCTGCACGTGTGGATGCAATTCTCAATTGCTTCATTGGCTTCCTGCGGCAGGTGATTAAGGCGCTGCGCCCACAGAGACATGAGTGTATATATATATATATATATATATATATATATATATATATATATATATATATATATATATATATATATATATATATATGGGCCAGCACAAGGAAAGCGGAGATGAATCAAAGTAAAGGAAATGGATAGAAAAGGAAGGAGGTTAAAGGACATGAAAGGCAGTCTTAAAAGGACAATCTGGCCACCTGGAAGGAGGAAGCAGAACGAGCACACTTTTAGTCAAATTAATTCTAAGACCAGAAATCTTTTGAAATTCTGTAAGTGCTGTTAAGACTGCAGGCACAGTATTTTGTGGGTCTTATATATACAGTACCATATCATCTGCATATAGAGAAATTTTCTGTTCAAGTCCTTCTCTGATAATCCCCTTTATCTCATAAGCATTTCGACAGTGAACTGCCAGTGGCTCAATGACGATTGCAAAAAGTATTGGTGACAAGGGGCATCCTTGTCTGGTACCACGTTCTAGTATAAAGCGGTCTGAATTAATGTTGTTAATACAAATTGAAGCTTCTGGATTGGTATACGGTAGTTTGATCCATACACAAATGCTTGGGCCACACACAAATTTCTTTAATGTAGTGAAAAAGTAGTTCCATTCAATCATGTCAAATGCTTTTTCTGCATCAAACGATAATAAAATCTCTGGGATGTTTGACTTTGCGGGTGAGTATGTTACATTCAACAGGCATCAAAGATTGGACGCTAAGTGTCGGTCTTTAATAAATCCAGTTTGATCTTGTGATATTACTGAAGGCAGCACTTTCTCCATCCTTCTAGCTAGGACTCTGGAGAGTATCATAACATCATTATTCAGAAGTGAAATTGGTCTGTATGATGCACATTGTAATATGTCCTTATTTTGTTTAGGAAAGACGGTGATTAATGTTTGGTGAAAAGTTTGAGGTAGAATTTTATTGTCGTTAGCTTCTGTGAATGTTGCTAATAATAGGGGAGCTAGCTGAGTGGAGAACTTCTTATAAAATTTGGCAGGGTAGCCATTGGAGCCTGCTGCTTTCCCACTCTGAAGTGACTTTATAGCATCTAATAATTCTGATTCCTCTGCAATAAGAGTATCTATTTGTGGTATCTCAAATGCATCCAGAAATGCATTAGATTGTATCTTGTATTCTTTAAACTCAGTAGAATATTTATAGATTTATAGTAGTCACTAAATGTGTGCATTATATTTTTATGATCAATGATTTTGTCTCCAGTTGTGTTGGTGATTGTTGGGATTGCATTGCGAACTTCTTGCTTGTGGATTTGTTGAGCTAAAAGCTTATTAGCTTTCATTCCGTGTTCATAATAATCATGTCTTGATTTAAAAATGAGTTGTTCAGTTTCATTAGTTGTCAAGAGGTTGAGTTCTGAATGCAGAGCCTATCTTTTCCTATGAAGAGCTTCACTTGGACACCTGGCATGTTCTTGATCTATTCTAATAATTTCGCTGGTTAGCTTTGATACCTGCTTGGTTTCCAATTTATTTCTGTGGGAAAGAAATGAGATAATCTGTCCTCTTAAGAAGGCCTTCAGGGTTTCCCAAAGTATTCCTTTGCAGAGACCTCTGAGGATGTATTTGTCTCTAGAAAAAAACAGATTTGTTTTGATATAAATTCTGTAAAGTTCTCGTCTGCTAATAAAAGTGGGTTAAGACGCCATCTGCGAGATGAGTATGTGGGGCACAATGATTTTATCTCCAAGATCAGAGGAGCATGGTCGGAAGTAACAATAGCGCCGTACTTGCAGGATTTAATCATAGGCAAGAAATGGTTATCTACAAAGAAATAATCAATTCTTCACTATTCAATTGGCAGCATGCACTTTGACTACTGGTTATGTTTCATATCTCATCAGCATTCTTTAGACACACATAGGTAAGGTACATATTTGGCTAAGAAAGAACGTTACATGTATAGTGGCAAGAGAGAGCAGAGAGAGAGTGCATTTGCTCTGAACCCTCCGTGTGTTCTAAATTTGCCATTGCAGTTCCACAATTCACACTCATTCAATACAAATTAAAGTATAGAGTGGTGTATAAAAAAAACAGATTTCAATTTTGACGTTATTTAAAATATTTAGTTTTTTTTTTTTTTTAAAGCTTTTAATTCTGATGCTTTATTCAATTTTAATACAGACTGTTCAACAAAAGGATAACAAGAAAAACAAAAATATTTTATTTATGGTCAAAGAACACATGACATTTAAAGTGACAACACACAATCATAAATATCACATCTGAAATCAACAAAAATAATGTGAAGACATAAAAAAATAACAAAAACAATAATTAAACATAAAATACACATAACTTTGAGCAAATACATAACACCAATCTAGGTGAACAGCATGGATGAGCATGCTGGTCTAGCTGACCTGTTTTTATCACAATTGTTCTAATATTTGGTGTCGCTGACCTATTTAGAATCACCAATCATTCTAACGTGTTTGGAGATGGGGAGAAAAAGTGGAGTACCTGGTGAAGAAGCCATGCAGACTTTGAGAGAGAGAGAGTATGAAAACACCAGTTGGTCACGATCTAGGTGTATGGTTTGAATCCAGGATGCTGAATTGACAAGACAATAGTACCATCTACTGTACCACCCAGCACTATTTATTTTAAACAGTGCCATTCATAGTGTGGGAAATGAACCCAGGGTTCGCTCATTGTAAGATAACAAGGAGAGCAGAGCACTACCGTGCCCATAAATAATATGTTTCAAATCTGAAATTCAAGCTCAACTGCTTCCTAAGAAGAGGATCTACATAAACAAAAGAAAAACACATTTAATTTGACTGCACTTTTATTTAGAGTTCCAGTCACTGGTGTTCTGGATAATCACAATGCAGGATTACATTTGCATAATGCCATTGCTTTGCCTTGATAAATTCATATATGCTTACTTTTTATGTTTATCCAATGGTAAATTACTGTGCTCAAGGGCTTTGCAGTAAATCTGCGTACGTTTGGAGAATTTCATTTGTCACGTTTCTGCTTGAATCAGAAAATATTCCCGTCAAGTTAGATAGAAGCTCACCCATTGCTCTTTGTCATTTGCCTAGACTGAAATTCCCCGTTTTTTTGCTGCTTTGTTACTTGTGTGTGGTTTATAGAACAAATGATATAAGCTGTGAGTCCAATCTTCTTAAAAACTGATTGTCCTTCATTTATTTGCATGCACAGTAGTGAACGTTATTAAATGGTACGTAGTGAATGCTAAATGCCAGCACACAGAAGGAGCCTGCTGAAAATGAAATTCTGAGTTGTAGGGAATATAAAGAAATACTTCAGAACACCAGGATTCTGAAAAATATAAATTTGTCCTGGAGATGAGAGATGTCTAATGCCAGGTCTATGCTGTGAGATTTTTAGAAATTGTGGTCAAGTGAGTACTCACACTGCATGATGGAGTCGCCGGTCATATATGTGGTCAAACTGTACGAGCACTTTCGATCCGATTGACATGTCGCGATGTGGGTGTTCAGGCTATACGTGTACATGGCCCCCAAATGAGATTTTTACTCATTCTAAAAAACATTATGGTCATGGGCTTTTCAAAATGTCAATGAGAACAACTGTGTTCCTGACTCTCCACATGCTGTGTTCTGAAGGTAAAAAGAAATGAAATAGGCATAAGTGGATGGTTGAGGCGCGGACAGTATGGTCTGTCTATTTTACAAAGGGGATTAGTGGTATGTATTTTATGTAATTTATATTTGTGTAGGTTTATTTAAAGGTTCTTCTGGTAAACAATTCCCAAATGCCCTTGTCATTGACCATTTAGCTGTATGCGTGTTGCTATATGATATTTACATTTTTTAAATCAAAAACGTGAAAATGAATATTACAGTGGCAATACCAATATACTGTGATAAATGCACACTGAAATTTGATAGCGACATCAGAAAATCAGATCACGAGACTGCTCACAATTCAACATGAAATTTCTGACGTGACAGAAATTCTTTATACTGTCCAAAAACCCACTTGTAAGATGTAATCGGGCATTGCATGCCCTTTCATACTGCTTGTGAAAACAATGGATGACGAAAGTGAAGTTTGCACCAACTAGCTAAAAGCTAAAATCACACTGTGTATGCCTGACATAAAGCCAGTAGCGGTGCTACTGGGGAGTGAAAACTTCAGCTCCCAGCAGTCCCTTCAGTGGCTCTGATTGGTCGTCTGCTGAAGGTGCAAGGGCTGCTGGGGACAAGGAGGTCAGCGTGGGATTTAAAAGGAGGCCATTTATGCCAAGTGAAAAAAAGTCTTTTGTTGTTTCATGTCTTAAGTTGCCTGTCTGTTTGCCTTTCCGTGTACTACCTGTGGATTCTTGTTTTGTTACCTGGATCATCTCCTGTTTTGGGGGTATGGACTGTCTGGTGTCTTCCTGTTGCATGAGGACTGTATGAGGATTTGTTGTCGACCTGCAAAGAAAGGAGTTCCCCGATCCCATTCACACATCATCATCTCATCAGGAAATACCTGTAGCTGAACTCTGGACTTTTGAAATTCCCATCATTTCAATACACTGGTTGCCATTTTCTATGGACTTTATCATGGACTTCATCGTGTGCAGTTTTTGTTCGTAATTTGTGGTTGCTTAATTTGTGTCATTTTAGTTTGTGTAATTAAATTAAATTTTTTAGTATTTAATATAGTCTTAAATTTCTATTTTATTACCGTTTGCCTTTTTGCCTCTGTGAGGGAGTTTGTGTGAGTTGGGCCAAGGCTGGATGCATTCCTGGGATCCCCATGAAAAAATAAATAAATCACTGCCAAAGTCCGGTTTTATCAGGGGTGGGGATCGATCTGTTCTTAACATAATTATTTTTTTTGTAAAATCTTGACTGCTATGTATTGATTGTAATAAAATTAATAAATAAATAAAAAAAAAAAAACAAAGTCCGGTTTTAGACTGCTACAAGCCGATGTCACATTACTCGACTTCAAGTCATTGGATATGTCAGACCTGCCGACCACAGCTGCTGATCTTGTCTCTGTCAGGACCATATCAATTTAAAAATCTGAAAATCGCTAAATATATTAGATTTAGTGACTGCGTGCCAACCTTCCAGCTCAGCCGTGCTGCCTGAAGGAGCAGATGCAATAGGAAGGGCTAACAGGTGAGACAAATTCAGCCTCACTCACTCCCCTTTTTCTTTTTTACATTTTTTTTTCCATTTTGTCATGGTATATAAAACATGAGACATCAGACAGACGAGCCTCTCTTCTGTTTCTCTGATATTTAACACACAGGCATTTCTTATTCCTCATCACTGCAGTATATGCATTGTACTTGTGGATGAGCATTTATTGGTGCTCATGCACACAAAGCACCCCCCACAACTAAAGAAAAAATCAAACCTGCTAAAGTCACAGACTAGTTGGAGCGAGTCACCTTATGTGCCTGACTTTCACAGGAGTGCACTGATTCTGATTCACTAGGATTATACTAATGAATGTTACAACTGAAAATCTCTAAAAAACGTGACACTGCATTAAGGTGCATTAAGAAAGGACTGGGGTGCCCTAAGAATCGGTGCTAGGCCCTTTTGTCGTCATCTCTCACTAGTCCCTATCATCCCGTCCCATGGATACTCATATTAGTACCATGCCAATGATACTTAGTCGTTCCATCTGGAGGACCCCACGTTCTTAACTAGACTCTCAGCATGTCTCACTAATATCTCAGCTTGGATGAATGAACACCATCTCAACAATAACAGCATTTAGATAGCACATGTATGTAGCACATTTTAATAAAATGTAGCTCAAAGTGCTTTACAAGAAATCAAAGAGAAAGTTACAAAATTACCATCTCCAGCTCAACCCAGCAAAGGTGGAGCTCTTTGTTATCCTAGCTAATTCATTTCTTCATCACTGTAAAGCTTGGCTCATTTTCACTAACACCTACGAAGTCAGTACACAACCTTAGGGTGATGATCGATGACTGCCCATCCATTGCTACCCCCACTGCAACTGTCTCAGGTTTGTTGTGAATTGAAGTCACAAACATAGCAAAAGGTTTTAAATTTTTTTAAAATTTTAAAAACAGAGAAAAAGGGGAAGATTATGCCAGAAATGATTTTCCTTAAAGGCATTAGAAAGCAAACAAATCCCAATACACATTCTGAGAGAAAAATCTAATAAACAGTAGTACAAAAAATCGAAGAAACAAGAAACATCAAGAAATACAACACTCACAAAACTACAACACAATCTAAAGGCTCCACTAGATTTTTTCTGAACAGCTCACTTATAAAGCCAGATGGAAGACCCAGCAGCAGTTAAATCAAGGTGGCCCCACCTCCTGAGGATCCACCAACATAGTACAGCAAATGGCAGCACATTTAAAAGACAGTACATAATTATTAAATAATAAATATAACAAAATTAACATAGAAACATGAAAGAATAATGAACTGAAATTAACAGAAACAACAGAAAATATGAATAAAATATGCCCTGACTTTCACATATACAGACTCGACATACTTTAAAAAAGGTTTGGGGTAGCCTCCCATATAATTTCCTTGGCGGCAATGGGTTTTTGAAAATCAAGACAGATGTGTCTTTAATGGAGTCCAAAACAAGACTGAAGGTTCTTGGATAAAAGATGGCTTTAAATGCCAAAAGAGGAAGTGACGTAATGGACCCGAAAGTGATGTGTTTCTGGCATCAGAACCGGAAGTTAAACACTTCTCAGTGCCGGTACCGGAAGTGGTGCTCTTCTGGGCCTCTGAACTGGAAGTGACTTCTTTAGGATTGGATCAAACAGGTTTTCCCATTTTTGGTCTGCGGAGAGAATAGAAGAAGGTTTACCGCCTTGGCTTGGCATGAAATTACCTTCACTTGGTCCATACAGCTCCCTCCTATTCGCACTTGTGTTAACTCTGTATAACATCTGCAAGATCAGGCTATATCTGAGTCTGCAGCTCAACATCTCATTCAGGCACTGGCCTTGTCATGTCTACACTACGCAGACTTATTACAGGCAAGACAACCAGCATGTGTCACCAAGCCACTATACGCCAATATAGAGACACGTATGGGCACATTTCATTTCTCTTTACATGTTGCTACAGTGACTTTCTGTAGTATCACACGTGAAGTTCAAATCCTTGATGCTGGCCAGCAGAGTACTCATTGGGTCAGCACCTAAATATAAGTAGCCGCTTGTGAGGTCCTGACTTAGATCTGCTAATGAAAGGCTGGTGTTTGGTGATACCATCTCGATGTAGCATCGAATCTCAGTCCAGTCTTTTTTCATGCGGTCCCCATCTCCATCCAAACTGCCTCACTGTGTTTAAGAGATGTTTGAAGGAAGCTCTCACTGTCAGTCTGTTCCCTCCTACAGTGTATCTTCTAGGCATATTGATTTAGCAGTAATGACTTAAAATCCCAAACCACCAGTCCTTGTTTCTTTGAATGTACTAGAAGGACAGACTACATTTTAGTAGAATCAATATCATATTTTTTTACATTAATTTTACCTACTTTTCTAAATAGCTTTATGTAATCTTTAGACAAAAATTTCATTTCTACTCCTTATTCAAAATGCAGTCTAAGGGTATTCCTCCCTTAAATAGAGCTGAATATAGGGCAGATGTAAGAAAGATCTCCAGCTTGCTTCTCATTGCCCCAAGCAGTAAAGAAAAACACAGAAGGCAAATGTGCATCAACCGATAGCAAGGCATGGCTCAAGAGCTCAAAAGGCTAGAAATACAATGAATTCTTTTAAATTTTCCTATGCCTTTAGTGAACACAGTGCAGAATAATATAAATTGTGATGTGTATATTATATATATTATATATTATATACTGGAAGGCCATCTGCACTGTTGAGCAGTTCTGCCTCCATGTACTGTAGGAAAACTGTGGTCACTTAGCTAATACAATTTCATAAAACTAAAAATAAAAAAAAATACTTTAGTGAATTCAGAACGAATATAATCAAAACACCCACACACAGGCTACTCTAGCTGTTTGTTGCTGGAAAAGAGAGATAAATGCCTCTCATGACATGATGTTAGAAGTACACTTTAAATGTCATTCTTATCTAAAATGGCCCACACATTCACAATATGAATTCAATTTATTTCTTTGGCAATCGACTCATACAGAAATGTATCTGAGGTGGCTCTGGGTTATTGAGTTCCAACTGACATACAAGGATTTCGACAAAAAAGGTTACTTATGTAGGCTGCTTTGTGTATTCTGCTTATTAATTTTGACAGAGAGAGAGAGAGATTTGAATGACACAATAGATAGATAGATAGGTAGATATGAAAATTACTTTATAATTGATAGATATGAAAAGGACGTTATAATAGATAGATAGATAGATAGATAGATAGATAGATAGATAGATAGATAGATAGATAGATAGATAGAAAGCAAACCCACATGGATCCTCATGCAAACTCCATGCAGGTACAGGAAGCAGCCCAGGCTGTGCATCTATCTATCTATCTATCTATCTATCTATCTATCTATCTATCTATCTATCTATCTATCTATCTATCTATCTATCTATCTATCTATCTATCTATCTATCTATCTATCTATCTATCTATGGGTTCCTTCCACAGTCCAAAGACATGCACGTTAGGTAAATTGGTGATGTGTGTGTACTGACCTGGCAGTGGGCTAGTGCCCTGTTCAGGACTTGCTCCTGCCTGCACCCATTACTGTTGTTATAAAGGATCCCCATTATGTTACTTGACACACTTCTGCAGAATAATTCATTTGCTAAAAGTCCTTAGCCTTAATGTGTCACAGAGTGGGTATGCAGCATTGTTCCTAATGGCACTCAGGTTTGTTTTCATGCTCTCTCTCTCTTCACCAAGACCTTCAGGTGGTCCAGAGTGCCTCCCATAACTGTGCCTGCCCTTTTAATCAGCTTGTTGATTTGGTGGGCCTTTCATGAAGTGAATTTACCAGCCCAATACAGCACAGTGCAGAAAATCACTCTGGCCATCCTGTACAGAGTTGTCGAGTGCCATTTGTGCAGAGCCTCCAGCACACTCTCATAACACATGTACGGGACAATGGTTATAAATCTCCTTTGCTGTCATTTTAAACAAAACAGACACGGTGAGATACATTTTTGAAAGTAGTGAATACAACAAAACAAAAATAAATTTCAGCGGCTACCAGGTTGCAATGTCTTAATGGCTGTATGTGTACTTTCATAATGGTACATTTTCAGTAATATTTAATATATTAAAAGTTCTATCTCAGCTGAATGTCCTGGAGATGGTGCATATGGTTGTAAAAATAGACCATCCCCCTGACAATAACTGCCATTTTCATAGATCAAAAAAGGTAAAAGTAAATAAGAAATGCATAGCTGTCTAATTGGTGAAAATTAAGAAGCCATACGCATACATTTTGCTCCCATTGGCATTTTGTGCACAGTTATTAAAATTATTGGATAGGATGCCTCCGCTTTAAGCCTCTCAGGGGATTTAAAATATTTAAAAATGCAATTCACAATTCACAAATGTAAGCTTCACTTTTTGAGCATGACATTCTTATTCAAGCTTAGGCAGGGGACTGGACTTGTAAGCAGCGGGATGCTGCTGTGTTTTAATGTGGAGGACTTTGTGTGGGCCGCACACGTCATATGTCAGTCGGTGAGGTCAGCCATAGCAGGTGTGCGGTGATCGGCCTCATCTACAGTATATCAGGGAAGTACTCAGTTACTGGTGACTTCATTCTCAGTTTCAACAACTGAAAATATCATCATTTCTGGAAGAGCAATTGCACTGCTAAACATGTCAACTTTAAATAAGATGTTAAAGGTTATCACTTCTCCTCTGGAAAGTCAGCACAGCTAAATTAAGGTCAAATAACAGCACTCACTAATACTTTTGTAAAAGCCTGTGCTGTACAATTAATGAAACAGTTAAAAATAGGAAGAACGAAGAAAAAAAAAAAACTTTGTTAATAAGGTGGATGACCTTTGAGATTACAAGCACTTTAAATCCAATCATGCTTCAATGACTCTAGAAATTAACTTTGGTAGCAAAATAGAGCATCAAGGCAGAGGCAAATTACAGCTAACTACTCAATCAGGTTGAAAAGTCATTATTTGTGCTTGCTAAAATAAAACTTAAATAGCAACTGTGGAGGGTTTTTTTAACTTACTGAAATCAAATATCCTACAAATGTCCAGTAAGTACTTAGTGCTTTAATATAGGAGCTTTTTCTTCTTTCAGACAATTACATTTTGAATTATATATATTAATGTAGGGCGGCACGGTGGTTCAGTGGGTAGCGCTGCTGCCTCGCAGTTAGGAGACTCGGGTTCGCTTCCTGGGTCACCCCTGCGTGGAGTCCTGGTTTCCTCCAGGTGCTCCGGTTTCCTCCCACAGTCCAAAGACATGCAGGTTAGGTGGATTGGCGATTCTAAATTGTCCCTAGTGTGTGCTTGGTGTGTTTGTGTGTGTGGGTTTGCCGCCCTGCCCAGGGTTTGTTTCCTGCCTTGCGCCCTGTGTTGGCTGGGATTGGCTTCAGCAAAACCCCGTGACCCTGTAGTTAGGATATAGTGGGTTGGATACTGGATGGATATATTAATGTATTATTGTATATTATTTATATTTAATGTTTCTGTAAGAACATAAGGAATTTAACAAATGATAGGAGACCATTCAGCCCATTAACCTCGCTTGTTTTACTGACATCTAAGATGTCCCGAAATCTCATTTCTACTTCATCTCTATGTCTTGGTAGTTTGCTTCACAACTTTAAAAAGAAATTTAACTCAGTCTAGTTTATCGATGCCTTTGAGAAATCTGAAGACCTGGATTAGGACATTACGGAGGGCAGGGTCCATTTACTAAGCTGTATATGCATCCTAGGACATCAGGACATGCCGTACAAATTCAGAGAATTAAACCTGTTTAGTCTCAAGCAGAAGAGACGATATATGTTTATAAATAAAATATTTATTTAGAAAATCTCAAAAAGAACAAAAATGGCAAGATAAGCAAAACAGGAATTGTCTGAAATGCAATCCTAGGTGAAGAAGTAAAAATACACAATCCAGATATCAAAAACCAAGAGCAGAAGCAAAACATCCCAATACACCAGAAAATCAGGTATTGATAGATGCCATTCAATGAACATCCATGGATCAGTGAACATGATATGCTCTCTGGTGGACCTCAATGGCTTTATATGCAATGATCTGATCACAAGATGCATTTAGAACTCAAAATGAATTCTGGGTCTATCAATGTTAATAAAGATTTAATTTGTATTAATTTTGTGGCTTATCTTTCTTCCACAAGGAGGTGGCAGTGAAAGAGAATAATTGTCATAAATCTGGGCTTTGGTGTCATGTGGTTCATTTTTGGACCATTTACATAGGCTGAGGCTAGGAATCTGCACTGGCAATCGGATGGTTATCCCATAAATGCCAGAAGTGATTTCACTCCTTTGGGCCCTTAACCTGCAATTGCTCCAACCTTGATATGACGTTAACTTGCATCCAGCCCTGTAAGCTGCTCTTCCTACTTGCGGGAAGAACTCTGGGTTTGGTGGCAGGACTGGCACTCCAGCCACTGTAAAAAAACTTAAAACTGTTCAATTCCATTCAAACTAGTGTGGTGCTGAGTTTTCACCCAATGCATGGCTGCTGGGTGAGGCAAAGTGCTGTATCAGTGCGAGTTCCCAACCTCTCCTCCTCTCTCCTCCTTATATTTTTTGTGGTTATTGTTTGCAACACCTTTTTGTGTTTTGCTTATGGATTTTTCACTGTTATTTGTTGACCTTTCTTCCTTGTTTGTGGACATATTATTTAAGCTTGCTGTGCCTATGACCTAGATGTTATGTGACAAATTGTGTCATTGTTCCCCCACCTGTACAAGATGGTAGTATACAGCTTCTGTCAACCAACACATTAGATCCTTATTAAAAACAAATGAATTTGTTAAAAGATAGTCAGGGGCAATCAAAATTGCTTTGTTTATGGACCTTAGCAACATACAATGCCCTCCATAATATCCTAATACAGGTCTTTAAATTTCTCAAAGGCATTGATAAACTAGATCAAGCTGAATTTCTTTTAAGTAAACGAGTGTTTCTCAACCTGTGAGGCAGGCCCCCATAGGAGGGTGCGAACTAACAAAAAGGGGGACGCGAAGATGTGAAAAAAAGAAAACAAGAATCAAAAATTAAAAAAAAACATCTGTTGAAACCAAAACAAATTAACTTAAACTACATCCTGATACTAGAACAAAAATATAGAGTTAGATAAATGTTGATAAAAGTTAAGTAAAAAAAAATAAAGTTAAAACTGTTATGAAAACTCGGGTCGCAAATACTTAAAGGTTGAGAAACGCTGAAGTAAACGGTGATTGTGTACTTGAGGACACCAGTGAAAATTAAATTGAATTACATATAGGATTGAAGCAAGGAAGAACTTCTTTACGCAAGAGTTGTAGAGCAAACTACTGATGGTAGTGTTTAATTTCTGGCTTCCAATCCTTTAGATCCACAATAAAAACAAATGAATTTGTTAAAAGATTAGTCAGGAACAATCAAAACAGCTACCCTTAACTTGGTGTTTCTGGTTTTAGTGATTGTTTCCATCTGATTCTCCCATGTCTCTGTCACCTGACTGCTCTTTAACTTTTATTTCCCTTTGCTACTTTTATTCCCTGGTCATGTTCTTTCTGTTAAGTTTTCCTCTGGACACCTTGTTGCATTCTAAATGTCCCAAACAAGAACACAACTCAGTTGGTGTCAACTGTCAAAAATAACGGTCATGATCATTCAGATTTATGGAGGGATTTTTTTTTTTTAACTTACCGAAATCAAATATCCTACAAATATCATCAGATTAGACAGCCATTACAGATTTAAGTTGTGCAATGCCCAGGAGGTGGTGGGCAGCGAGTTCGCCAAGTTCTCCAGGACCTTTGCTTGTTATGAATGACCATGGACCCCCGCAAGGATTTACTTTCCCCAAGGAAAGAAGGATAGATAGATAGATAGATAGGTAGATAGATTAATGGAGACAGGCCTGTTGGGGTGCTCCAGTGTTGCTCACAAAATCCTTGAGTCTCACAAACTCTGGTCTGGCCGACTGATAGTCCATCATCCAGGACACCGTAGGCTCATCTACCTGCATATTTCTGAACTCTTAACTGGTTAGCTAGGGACTAAGCTTAGAGTCCCTTTAGTGCAGTGAACGTCAATTACCATTTCCTTGGTTTTGGTCCACCTGACTCCTCTCCTTTGTCTCATCCCCTTTATCAATACGCCCCATAAGTGCAGAATCATCTGAGAATTTCTACAAGTGACATGACTTGCTGTTATATTTATAGTCTGAGGTATACAGGTTGGAGATTAATGGAGGCAAGCCTGTTCCTTGTGGTGCTCCAGAGTTGCTCACACAACCCTTGCATCGTCTGCCCAACAGATAGTCCATCATCCAGGAAACCGTAGTCTCATCTGCCTGCATAGCTCTGAACCGTAGTTGGTTAGATAGGGATGAAGCTTCTTTATCATTATTCCTAATGTGCAACAATGGTTTTCCTTATTTTTATTTACTTTTAATTCCCTTCATTTGGTTTTTAAATTAATACGTCCTTCATGACATGTCTATCCATACATCTACTGAATGTGCCTGTCTGCCTGCCCTATGCCGTTGCCCATTTGGACTGCAGTGGAAAGGCCCACTTCTCAAAAATGTGATTAATTGTCACTTTGACATAACCCCAACGAACACCCCTATGACTCTGATTGGCCAGTTTGGTAACATCGTGTTTCCTGAAAAGTGTTTCCATCTGTCTTCAGGTTGGGAAGTTGGCGAATGTATGAAAAAGTATAAAAATGTGATTCTCTAACCCCTTTATCAAGCGGGGTCATTTTTGCTAAATCGCCTGTAATTTGACCTCTCCAAATTAGAATCATTGCTGTTATTGAACTATCTGGAGTATAAACACATGTTTGGTCTCTTTGTAAAGGTAACATTCTCTCGTTTCACCCTTAGTAGTCAGAATCACTGTAGGTGTGACTGATCAAAAGTTATGCACATTAGAACTCACAATAAAAATTAATTTTTTTGTTCTCACCTAAGTTTTTTTGTGAAAATAAAGGCCTCTATAGCTGCAGTAGGTAGGAGGGGATAGAAACCCACTATGTACCAACAGAATAACTTGTTGACTACTCACATTTCAAATTTGAAAAGAATACCTGTAAAAATGACATTTTTTACACCAGTTTTTATGTGGGCATGTCCAGGTGCTTTTTAGAGGGACCATTATCCACATTTTGGAATGTATGGAAAACGTGCAACAACTTTTGAATGCTTCAACCCACAGATATCAATGAGGGCTCTACTGAAAGCTTACACCTAAAGGAATCTATATCTACATACAGTGTCACTCTATTAGTTATGGAAATTCATATTCCATAATAAAAACAATAAAAAATACACATTTGAATATAAAAAAGTCTTATGGGCTAAAAATATATATATATATTTTATTTTTTACTTTTTTTTAATAAAATGCACACAAATTATATACATTTTTTTACAAACTGTTACAATACAGCTCAGCGTTTTTCCACGTGCCACTGATTGTAGCAATCGTTAGCAGGCAGAAAGCACAAGGGCGTGGCACATGTCGCTCTCTGCCATTAGACGTCTCCTGGTCGATCGATAACTGTCACGGCGCGTACATGCATCTATTATTTAATCGAGAGTGTATTTACGTTTATCTGTACTTTTATCCATATTTAAAATGCGAAAAAACTAGGTGAAATCACAATAAACAACCACGCACCAAGTCTGCAGACTGGCACAAATGCCAGCTTCGTGCAGCTCCGATCGGTTTTGTTTACAAGTTGGTATGGCAAGTTACATATCGACGTGCTCAGCTGCTCATTGGCTGTAAGTTTGGAGTATCACTCACAGCGTCCAATCAAACTGGTAGATTCTACCAGGGTTTGGAGTTGTGCGTCATCGTTCAGCTGTCTGTGACACTCGTTGGCTATACGAGGTGCCAGTCACCCCCCAGACCCATCGTAATTGGCCAACTTAGGTGTCAATCAGAAGCTAACACTTCCGTGTAACATGCTTTAGCATGGTTATTGCCGACAGAAACAAATTACGTCTGATTATGACCAGTAGAAGTGAAAAAAAATGTCGGAGCTAGTCTCAAGTTAAAAAACGTTTTCTGGAGTTTTTGTACCTTTCAGGATCTATCGTGTGTTTTGGACCTAATCGTTTTACTGGATTATATTCCCTGGAGCCTTACGGACAGAATGAGATCCAATATTGCTCGGAAATATTGATGTTTGACTTGCAGAGAGCCATCAAAGGTAGGAAAAGTCAGCTCTTAAAAGTATTTACTTCTCTGTAAAAAAGGATTTAGTGTCAGTGCTGTGGTTGTTGTGTGTCAAAATGGTTTATATCATCGGAAAGACGAGACTCTGAATTTTCATTTGATGTGTAGTATGTCGAGGTGCATGACAAAGGGGCATGCACACATGGCTGTGAGATGATTGTGACGTCGTAAAATCGTCGTTATGTACCGGGACCGGTACGTGTGCATGTTCTAAGCTGAAAAAATGTGTAGCAAGAGGAGCAGTGACACTGTTTGGTAAAAACTGCCTGCATTTTCAGGGATGATATGCTTTCCTTACATGCTACAAACGCCATCAACTAATATTTAGGCAGGCGCCTGCAGTAGAGCACTACACGTAGGAACATAACTGCTTTCGACGGCGTAGCTTCTCTGCGTAACTATACAACGTGGGCTCGGCAAAGAAGTGTAACTCTGCCTTTATCTTAGTAAAAGGTGAAACTCTCACACATTAATTGATGTCAATATTAAGTAATAGAACAAATGTTTTTTGCCTATGTGATTACGTGGACTTGACTGTTTCATGTTCTGTTAAGATATAAGTTTATGAGTAAAGAAATTTTACTTAAGGAACGATGCATAATATATTATTCATAATATTAATTTGTAATTATAAATTATTATACTTCTTTTTAGTGACTAAAACTTTATACAGTTTAATAGTACTGTTGCGTCATACTCTATGCATTTGTTTCCTACATCCTATGTGTTAACACAGGACTTTATCCACCCATCTATCCATCGTCTTCCGTTTATCTAAGGTCGGGTCGCGGGGGCAGCAGCTTGAACAGAGAGGCCCAGACTTCCCCCTCCCCGGCCACTTCTTCTAGCTCTTCCGAGAGAATCCCAAGGTGTTCCCAGGCCAGCCGGGAGACATAGTCCCTCCAGCATGTCCTGGGTTTTCCATGGGTCCTACTCCCGGTTGGACATGCCCGGAACACCTCTCCAGGGAGGTGTCCAGGAGGCATCCTGATCAGATGCCCGAGCCACCTCATCTGACTCCTCTCAATGCAGAGAAGCAGTGGCTCTACTCTGAGCCCCTCCCGGATGACTAAGCTGCTCACCCTATCTTTAAGGGAAAGTCCAGACACCCAGCGGAGGAAACTCATTTCAGCCGTTTGTATTCGCAATCTTGTTCTTTCGGTCATTACCCATATCTCATTACCATAAGTGAGGGTAGGAACGTAGATGGACTGGTAAATGAGAGCTTTGCCTTACGGCTCAGCTCCTTTTTCACCATGATAGACTGATGCAGAGCCCGCATCACTGCGGATGCCGCACCGATCCGCCTGTCGATCTGACGCTCCATTCTTCCCTCACTCATAAACAAGACCCCAAGATACTTGAACTCCTCCACTTGGGTCAGGATTTCTCTCCCAACCCTAAAAGGACACTTCACCCTTTTCCGGCTGAGGATCATGGTCTCGATTTGGAGGTGCTGATTCCCATCCCAGCCGCTTCAGACTCAGCTGCAAACCAATTCACAGAGACCTGAAGATCACGGCCTGATGAAGCAAACAGGACAACATCATCTGCAAAAAGCAGTGACCCAATCCTCAGTCCACCAAACTGGACCCCCTCCACACCCTGGCTGCGCTTAGAAATTCTGTCTATAAAAGTTATGAACAGGATCGGTGACAAAGGGCAGCCCTGGCGGAGTCCAACTGTCACTGGAAATGGGCTTGACTTCCTGCGGACCAAGCTCTGACACCGGTTGTACAGGGACCGAACAGCTCTTATCAGGGGGTCCGGTACCCCATACTCCCGGAGCACCCCCCACAGGATTCCCCGAGGGACACGGTTGAACGCCTTTACCAAGTACACAAAACACATGTAGACTGGTTGGGCAAACTCCCATGCACCCTCCAGGATTCTGCGGCCAGGACAAAAATGACACTGTTCCTCCTGAATCCGAGGTTTGACTATTCGATGGACCCTCCTCTCCAGAACCCCCGAATAGACTTTTCCAGGGAGGCTGAGGAGTGTGATCCCTCTGTAGTTTGAACACACCCTCCTGCCCCCTTCTTAAAGACAGGGACCACCAACCAGGTCTGCCAATCTTGAGGAACCTTGAGGAATTCCGGGCATATCTCATCCACCCCCGGGACCCTGTCAACAAGGAGTTTTTTGACCACCTTGGTGACCTCAGCCCCAGAGAT
The DNA here is from genome assembly GCF_016835505.1 of Polypterus senegalus. Lineage (NCBI taxonomy): Eukaryota > Metazoa > Chordata > Cladistia > Polypteriformes > Polypteridae > Polypterus > Polypterus senegalus. Next base: position 17,704,642 of record NC_053157.1, read on the forward strand.
GGGGGAGCCCACCTCAGAGTCCCCAGGCTCTACTTCCTCATTGGAAGGCATGTTAGTGGGATTGAGGAGGTCTGCGAAGTACTACCCCCACCGACCCACAACATCCCGAGTCGAGGTCAGCAGCACACCATCCCCACCATATACAGTGTTGACACTGCGCTGCTTCCCCCTCCTGAGACGCCGGACGGTGGACCAGAAACTCCTCGAAGCCGTCCAAAAGTCGTTCTCCATGCCTCCCCAAACTCCTCCCATGCCCGAGTTTTAGCCTCAGCAACCACCGAAGCCGCAGTCCGCTTTGCCTGTCGGTACCTATTAGCTGCCTCCAGAGTTCCACAGGACAAAAGGGTCCGGTAGAACTCCTTCTTCAGCTTGACGGCATCCCTCACCGCCGGTGTCCACCAACAGGTTCGGGGATTGCCGCCACGACAGGCAACGACCACCTTACGGCCACACCTCCCGTCAGCTGCCTCAACAATAGAGGCATGAAACATGGCTCATTTGGACTCAGTGTCCCCCACCTGTCTCGAGACGTGGTTGAAGTTCTGCCGGAGGTGCAGCCATGGGTGCAGGCCCGGCCACCAGGTGCTCGCCATCAAGCCCCACCTCCAGGCCTGGCTCCTGAGGGGTGCTCGGGGACCCACGTCCAGGCAAGGGAAAACACTGTCCAAATTTTTTATTCATCACAGAAGGTCTATTGAACCGCTCTTTGTCTCATCCCTCACCTAGGACCAGTTTGCCTTAGGTGGCATAAAGCACCGGACAACAGAGCTCCTAGGATCATTGGGACACGCAAACCCCTCCACCACGATAAGGTGGCGGTTCAAGGAGGGGAACACACAGGACTTTATTACAAGTAAAATACCATCTGAATGTGTCTTTGCTGAGACCAGTGCTTTTTAAAAACACAGAAATCACAAAGTAGAGAAAAACACCTGGAATCTCTACTCAGGATTGGGTTTACTCAGTATATCAGTAAATTGCCTAAGAAAAAGCAATAACTTAGTGGGAATGAAGCTGCTTCAAGCAATTACACGAGTAGCAAGGTCACCCAGAACTTTGTCCCCCAATCAGTCCAAAGCCCTGCTCACTGAACATAACACTGTGACACTGGCTGAAGGCTGTAAAGTTTTATGGCTTATTTTCTTTTTAATTTTCAGTGTCTAAGTACTATTTATTTCATTTTTTATAAATATCTCAATACAATTTATGCCTTATTCTGATTACTAGCCTTAAGTAGTTTTTGACTGTATGTCTGTTTTAATAAAAATAGACAAACTGTAATTAGAAAGACAGAACATAAATAAAATGGTAAGACAGTAGAACTGTGAATTATTACAAAAATATAAAGTACAGTGGATTCAGAAAGTATTCATACCCCATCACTTTCTGTACACTTTACGGTGTTGTAGATCTCATTTTAAATGAATACATTTTTCCCTATCAGTCTACATTTAATAACCCATAATATCAAAGTGAAATTCATTAAAAATCATAAACAGAAAGCGTTAATTCATAGAAGTATTCACATCCTAAAGTCTGTACTTTGCAGAAGCCCCCTTGCCAGCAATTCCAGCTTTGAATCTCTTTGGGGAAGTCTCTCCAAGCTTTACAAACCTGGATTTTGTAGCGTTTCTCTTTTCTTGTCAGATGCTATCAGGTTCCATTATGATGGATGGGAAACGTCTGTAAACTGCCATCTTCAGGTCTCTCTCCAAACGTGTTCCATGGGGTTTAAGCCTGGGATTTGGCTGTTAGGTAATATGTTACAAAACTGATTATTAATATGATGATAGCGGTGAAAAGGTGCTATGACAGAGAGAGAGAGAGATAAATGTTAAATATACTATATACAGTAATAGATGTAAAAAGCACTATATGGAAGATAGATAGATAGATAGATAGATAGATAGATAGATAGATAGATAGATAGATAGATAGATAGATATGAAAGACACTATATAATAGATAGATACATAGATAGATATGAAAGGCAATATATAATGATAGATAGATAAGAAGGGCTTCTATAAAAAGGGTAAATAGGGTAGATAATTATTGATTAAACCTCTTAATTTAATGGAAAAAATAAGAAAGGAAATGGACTGGAAATGTCAAAATTGGACGTATCATATTAATTATATGATACATTGCTGCAATGCCTCGTTACAGAAAAGCTCAGTAAAGCTAATAGACTCAAATGAAAAATTCAAGATATTTTATTAGACACTGAAAAATTAATTGGAAAGTTGATATAATAGCTCTGACAACACAGACAAATTTTTATTATGTATTTCAAAGTCTTTTTAAAGGTACTTTAAAGCTATTTTAGTAAAAATAAAAAACTTTCCTATTATATTTTAAAACCAAATATTTTTTTGCATAAAAATAATCAAACAAACTCATAAAATTAATTATATGACTGCATCCTGACACTGTAGGGAAATATTTAGTATGGGGGTGTAGAACATAGATAGATAGATAGATATGAAAGGCACTATATAATAGATAGATAGATAGACAGATAGATAGATAGATAGATAGATAGATAGATAGATAGATAGATAGATAGATAGATAGATAGATAGATAGATAGATAGATAGATAGATAGATAGATAGATAGATAGATAGATAAGTAATGCATTTTTGATACTTGACAGGAAGTTCACAATATAGCCACCGTTCAGTTCCCCTTCATTGCATTAAAAGACAAAGTTTTAGCCCATTTTGCTAGTGAAGTGAATAGACTTGGCCTCTTCTAGTTTACAGACATTTTACTGACAGGTTATTGACAGATGCAGCCAGCTGTGATATTTTAGGAATCAAGTGCATTCAGTCAGCACTCTGTTCCACTTTTCTTATGAGAAAATACAAATATTTATCTCAGAAAGTAACAGTTAAGATAGTCTCCAGAAACTCACAAGTCAAATCATGTTAAATGTAAGAAATACATGATGAAAGTCTTTTGTTTCTTCAGTCTTTATAATCGCTTTCTTTTCCAGCTGAATTCCAATTACTTTAAGTGTCAGAGACGAATTACCTTTTGCGTCTGTGAGAGGGATCTCGACAATGGCCACTGCTAGGTCAATTGTGATGGTAAATGGAATACTTTTTTGTGTATCGGTGGCCTGGCGTTACATGGAACAAAAGAAAGGCAATCTTACACCTCATATGAAATACCACCGATGCTGACAGTTCAGTCCATTAAAGATACCAGTCGACAGCAATGAGAAGGCAAGATGACCTTGATTCTTACTTTTCGTGTAATTCTTGTTCTTAGACATACTATTTGTCTTTGAAGCTTTATTTAAGAGTTCATGAACTAGAAAACTTTAATGTCACTTCACTTTATAGAATCAGCATAAGTAATACATAATAACCACAACTGAAAAACCTGCTGTTTTTTTTTTATTTATTTTATTGATTTTATTGTAATCACATATCATTCCATTCAAATAGATCAATTTTACAAGAATAGGATAAAAAACAAATCAACCCCCACCCCTGAGAAAGAGAGCATGGGCAGCAGAATAAAACTTAAAGCTAGTTAAAATAAGTAAATAGATTAATTAATACGTGAATAAAGATAAATGGAGAAGAAAAAAAAAGGAAAAAATGGAAGAGAATCTGCTTCCTCAGTGCTTTAAAAGCTTATTCTAGAATGTTATTGATTAGATCCTGCCAGGTTTTGAAAGAGTTCTGCACAGATCCTCTAAGTGAGAATTAGATTTTTTCCAGTTTCAAATAGTATATAACATCAGTTACCCACTGACTTAGAATAGGAGACTTAGGATTTTTCCAGTTGTGCAAAGTAAGTCTACGTGCCAGTAGTGAAGTAAAGGCAATTACTGTCTTTTTGTTCTTATCCACTTTAAGCCCCTCTGTGAGCCCACCAAACACAGCTGTTAGTGGATTACGAGGGATTGTGAGCCCCGCCCAAAACATGTGACCCAGTGAGGCTGGAGCTCGATCGCAGCATTCGCAAGTTGGCTCTTGCCCTGAAAACATTTTGGACAATTTTAAGCAAGACAGATGTGCTCGATATATAATTTTGAGTTAAATAATTGCTTTGTGCATATGACGCTCGAGTGGATTCTCTGTTGGATGTTTTGAATTCCATATAAATGAGTTTATGGTTGAGTCTAATTTCTTAATAAACAATTTATTGATGTATATTGGAATGTTTTGAAATAAAAAGAGAAGCTTAGGAAGAATATTCATCTTAACAACTTTAATTTTCCAGCTAGAGTGAGATGAAAGGTTGACCATCTATGCAAGTCTTGCTTAATTTTTTCCATACAGACAGAAACATTTTGTTGATAAAGAGCTTTATGTCTACTTGTGTAAACCTACTGGTTTTACTTCAAGGTTCCTACTAAATCCCAAAAACATTTTTTTAGGTCAGCTGCAAGGTTTCAAATGGCTGGCATGAAAGAATGTGGTTAAGAGTGTGACATTACCCCGCGTGCCACGCTTGCATGCTTAAGGGTCATCTTAAGGGCTCTTTTGAGGTAAGCAATACCACCCCTGGAAGGGGGCACTAATGCATAAACTTCTAACTTTTTTTCCTAAACCTCCATGAAGACACTTAGCCCCACCTCCACTCCCAAACTAGATAGAGGTAGATATTCTGACTGACACCTGCAAGGAGGTCATCATTGGGACTCGAGACATTCTGTATGGCAACATTTTGGCAGTGCAATGCATTGTTTACTTTTTGCCAACTCTTATATAACTTTAAAAGATACAGTAAGTGTCTGTGTGTATGTCTCTGTCTTTCAAAAAGATGGTACATCACAACTAATTTAGCAATAAAATGTAATGCAGTTGTCATTTCAACAGATGGCGCATCACAAACGTTAACACTGCTTTTACAAATCCCATACCAAATGGCATATAACAGAGACATACACATTATATGTGCAGTGCATATGTTAACCCAGATGTCTATGTTGATTACCTAGAATTCACAGCTAGCATAGCCCAGCTAGAATATATATATATATATATATATATATATATATATATATATATATATATATATATATATATATATATATATATATATATCATTGCATTTGTAATCTGAGTCCCGACCTGATTGTATGGGTGTTTATCTACCAGATAAAGCATGTGGTTGGTCTGCCATTTGACAAACATTCGCCATGGTGCCCTCTTTCAGTTATGAGAAGCAGATCATGGAATGTTGCATAGTTTACTGTCAAATAATGCAAAGAGTACGCAACACGTGTTTCGCCCTCATTTGGGCTCATCAGGCGTACACACTCCATTGCTCCCCTTGTGGGGATCAAACCTTGGTCAGAGACGATGTCCCTTCATGCTGCGGCACGGGGTGTAGTTTGTTTTTATTTGACAACCATTGCATTCGTAGTCTGAGTCCCGACCTGATTTTATGGGTGGTTACCAACCAGGTAACGCATGTGGTTGGTCTGCCCGTAGCGCAGCATGAAGGGACTTCATCTCTGATGCCGACGTCCGAGGTATGATCCCTGCAAGGGGAGCAATGGAGTGTGTACGCCTGATGAGCCTAAATGAGGGCGAAATATATATAGATATATATATATATACACACACTAGGGGGATCTGTATAAATATCTATATATCTTTGTATCTATATGTATCTATATATATATATATATATATATATATATATATATATATATATATATATATATATGTATATATATACTGTATATACTAGCAAAATACCCGCGCTTTGCAGCGGACAAGTAGTGTGTTAAAGAAGTAATGAAAAAGAAAAGGAAACATTTTAATAATAACGTAACATGATTGACATTGTAATTGTGTTGTCATTGTCATGAGTGTTGCTGGCATATATATATATATATACACACACACACACACATATAAACATATATATATACATACATATATACATATATATACACATATACAAATATAGACATATACACACATACATATATACATATACTGTACATATATATACACATATATAAACACACACAATATATACATATATATATATATATCTACATATATATATTAGGGGTGGGACTCGATTAAAAAAATTAATCTAATTAATTAGAGGCTGTGTAATAATTAATCTTGATTAATCGTATGTAATCACACATGAAAATTTGCCCCAAATCGCAATTTTTTTTTTAAATTTAAAAGGGTTTTAGTGGGTGACAGAATAAAATAATAGACATGGACATGAATATTGTAAACTCAAGCTCTTTTAATTTCTGAAAAAATGCTTTTAAACTGCATTTCAATTCAAAACAGAAACAAAAATATCATCCCTGGCTAAAATTGGGCAGACTTTAAAATAAAGTGGTATTCTAAGTACTTTAAGTACATGTTCAGAATGGTATTGTCTTTAAATAATAATAACCAAAATTTCAACATAAAGTGCAATTTTTCTTCTTAAAAAAATAAGTCAGAAACATAAAAGGTAATTTGACCAACTTAATCTTTAAACTCTGAGTAACCTTTGCCAAAATTATTTTGTACATTAGGCTAAAACAGTGTGATCATTGAACATTTTGTAATTAGATGTAATTTGAATTACTAACGGTCACGGAAGTCCAATGATCCCCAGTAAGAGCCACAAAGTCCGTTTTCTGTAATGCATCTAATTTTGCTTGCTTTTCAGTGTGCACAAAACCATGCTTTTATCAAGGCTTCGCTCGGGTTAGTCTTTTGAAATGAAATTTGCCTCCGATCAGTCGTAGGAACGCGCTTTATTCTGACTCTAACATTTTTGTAGCTGTGATGTGTGCATCAATGTCATTGATATACCAGGAAATCATGCATTGACAAAAGTTCCCCTTTGCTTGGAATTGAAAGTGTGATTAAATACGTTATTTTTTGTTATGGAGTACATGCATCAAAGCTTCTCATCTGTCTTTGTGCCAAGAAAAGGAAACATTTTAAAAATAACGTAACATGATTCTGCGTTAACTGCATATTTTTCATACGTCTCAAACCAAGGGGATGCGAAGGTAAAATGAATCGGCAAGTGCGCGTACATACTCAGTGCATCCCCACTCGGGAATCGAACCTCGGATGTCGGCGTTACCTCTACCATTGCGCCACGGCGTGTGGCTTGTCTATTTGAGAGTATGTAGATAGTGGTATATTTGATTATCATTATTTCTTTCAATCAGGGTCGTATTTGTAGGATGTGTTGTGTTCAAGTTACATTCTGTGTTTGTCAATCGTTGTAAAGATAACAGGTTTCATTCATCGATTCATTTCTTACTGCATCAATAAACAGCTCGTCTTCTTCTTTATCTGAGACCTGACACACTGCATGCACAGGTTTTTTTTACACTGTCTTCCTTTAGCGGGACATTGACTTTTTCCACCGTGTGCTTTGTTTCCGCAGTAGTTGGATTTATGAATATGCTTGTATGTATCAGACGCTTCACATTTTTTTGCTTCCTTCTCAATTATGTAATTTGGTTTTTGTTCAGCACTCTTTGGAACTGTTGCTTTTTGTCTGTGCACTGCGTCAGTTCACGTGAGCCGCTTGGTGTACATGCATCGAAGTTTCCCAGCTGTGCTGGTGCCATCTCATGCGATGTCCACGGCTGAATTTAATGTTAGCTAAGACCCGGCACTTAAAAGTTTCTCTCGCAGTTTTGCTCAGTTTGTGCCAAACACCACCCTGACTATCTCATCTTCGTCTGCATAAACACAGTCCTTCACCTGTGAATATTTAGCGGCAGTGTTTCTATTGGATTGCCTCTGACGGACGGCCTTATGTGGGTAGGCAGTAAATTACGTGAAAGTTACGTAACTCCGCCTCCCACGGGCATCAAGCAGAAGTCTATTATAGTATATGGACGAAAAAATAGGTTCCAGTTATGACCATTACATGTAGAATTTCAAAATGAAACCTGCCCAACTTTTGTAAGTAAGCTGTAAGGAATGAGCCTGCCAAATTTCAGCCTTCTACCTACACGGGAAGTTGGAGAATTAGTGATGAGTCAGTGAGTGAGTGAGTGAGTGAGTGAGGGCTTTGCCTTTTATATATATATATATATATATATATATATATATATATATATATATATATATATATATATATATATATAGTGACAGATAGGGGTGCTGTCGTCCCCATTAACCCTCAGACCAGACGCCAGACACCAGATAAAAGTCCAAATAATGGATTTATTATAATAATACAGTGCACAAAGCACTCTCCACTCCACAATACTCATAAACAATCACTAATCAATACAATAATCAATAACACTATGTAACACAATTTTTGTTCCTGGCTTCCAAGAGTTATATTTTAACTGCTTATGTCTAAAGCCTATGGAAAAACGACTACATTCAGTACAAACTTTGATTTTATGACCACAGCCCAGAAAATTTTGTATTTATAGTGACAAAACAAGGGAATTTTTATCTTTTCGTTCATGCGGTCTGATAAAGAACAACAGATGTAGTCCCCCATCATGTTTTCGTTATACTGTCCTTGCACGCTTTCATCCAACAAGTTCCACTTCTTGAGCCTGGATGTCAGAAGCTCAGCATTGGACTTGGTAAGACCAAGGTCTCTGATCAGATCGTTGATGTCTTTCTGGTTAGGGAAGTATGGCCTTCTCTCCTCAGCCGCATCTGTGAAACCGCAATCTGAATCTGCAATATCTTCCTCGCTGTCTGACTTGCTGCTGTCTCCTGAAGATGGCTGATTCCTCTTCGGAGGAGTGGGAACGGGCAGCTCAGGGCAGTGTGGTACTGGGGCAATGGAAGAAGGAATGTCTGGATAAACGATTTGAGGCGCATTCTTGCCAGTGCGACGTTTGGTAGGATCCACCATGCAGAAGTAGCAGATGCTTGAGTGGTCAGTCGGTTGCCGCCAAATTCGCGGGATAGCAAACTTCATGGCTCTCTTTTCTCCCCTGTACCAACCTTCAAGAGTTTTCTTGCAATATTCGCATGTGAAATGAGGTGCCCAGGGCTTGTCTTGATCCCCGACAGGCATGCCGAAGTATGTCTTATAGGCCTCGCACATCTTACGACATGCTTTCACGGAATACTTTCTCGCTCTTGTCTTTATAAATTGTCCACAGACGTATAAAAAATGCATCTGCTGGGTGCAAGCAACCTCTTGATGCCATCTAAATCAAATCAAAAAAATAACATAAACCAAAATGTTGGTTCGAGTCACCTGTGCTTTTATACTTGTATGATTACCATTGGACAGTCCGATAACGTTCTAAAAAGTTCTAAAACTTTCTTGAAAGTTCTAGATAATTCTGGAAAATTCTAGAAACTTCTGGACACTTCTAACAGTTCAAGAATATTGTAGAAGACTACTATTGAGCTGTCCATGGTGGCTCCTCCGGAACATATGCAGCAGGGGCGTCACGGCCAGGCATGGGACCCGGCTGTCTGTCACAATATATATACACTAGGGGGCTCTGCCCCCTGCTAGCTTCGCTCACCAACCCCCAGGCGGGCATTATGCACCAGCCAATTCGCAGCTCTGCCACTCACATATGGGGAAGCAGACGTACAATTTAAACAAATTTTTTATTTTCATGGGAACTGTTACATATGCATAATAGAACTAACTATTTTACTTTACAGTGAGTAATTAACCATAGTAAAAACTCGTCCTGAGACTGTTCTTTGGATAAAGTTATGCGTACTCTATCATGTCCTTTATGAATGTACTTGTAGATGTACTTAATATTCATAACCGATGCACAATACTCATCATTAATATGAAAATCGAATCGTTTTAGCAAATACAGTACAATCATTGAATTATCGATCAGCACAATTTTACATGATAAGTGTGTTGTTTGTGACGATTATCTCTATGGCAATAATTAGGAAAGCCAGCCTTAGTCATATCTGTTGAATTAACGAAAGCTGTAGGAAACTTCTTTAAATTTCATGTTGAGTTCATGCAATCTCAAGGACCATAGGACCAAACTTTGAACTTTCCTCTATCCAGCGATGTGCGGAATGTGCTTTTGTCTTATACAGTTTGTTTGAAATAAATTTTTGAAATCTGCTCTTTCATTTTGAATAGCCCTGTAAATTTGTTTCAAAGGATTCAGTAATACATGGACAAATTGAGAACCTTAACTATTAAGCTTGTAATTTTATTCCGTAGCAAAGAGTGTTCCGAATAATATCACTTTAAAAACAGTTATTGATAGTACCACTTGGAACGCTGTCATTTAAAGTAAAGAGTAGCTGACAGCCGAATTGATTTCATTACTTCTTATTGTATTGTTCGGTCCTTGACTTAAAAAATTAGTCATTTCTGTGATGCCTGACCTGACCTGATAATTTGTCATTTGTGGTTAATTATCAACTGTTTCTAATTTGGTAACCCATATGGGATTGTTAAAGAAAAAAGAGAGAAAATAAAAACTGGTCTTTTACAAGGAATTGCACTCCTTTGACCCCATTGACCCCAAATACTACAGCTAATCGGAGCTCTTCATTTGTGTCAATCATTAATAACAATACTAGTAAGTGCACAGATGTGTCTGTTCTGCCATCTTATGAAGGCATGTCTGTGCATACAATAACCATGTTTGTACTTCCAGAGACCATAAAAATCTGTCAATTACTTTTACACAGAAAAAAAAAAAATGTTAAGAAGAAGGTAAGTTGTATAAATTATAAATATTAAAATGACCCCAATTCTGTGGTCCTTACTTTTTACACGAAAATGGTCTCAATAATACTAAAGAGACAAAAAATGTAAAATGTCATAAGATTTTTGACACAGAATGAGTTTTATAAAAGTATATAACTATTCATATATTATGCATCTTCAAAAATCTGTGCGTGGAAATTTAAAGAACAACATAGAAACCCTGGAAAATGTTTTTTATATATCAGATAGAAAATGAAATTCTCTCACGTGGAAATGAAGGTGGAATTTCAGTGGCCGGGGTGAATTGTGTTTCTAACTTACAAGTGAAATCATTGACAGCTTTGTTTAATTCAATGCGTTAAGAGTTTAATTTCTTGTATATGTGGTATATCTATCTATCTATTGTGATAGACGGCTGGGGACTTGCCCCACTGGGAGACCAGGAGAAGCAGGGGACCGGGAGAGAGGCAATTTCTACCCCAGGATTACGTGGGAACCATGAAGCTGGGAAGCTCAAACCTGTGGGGACCCGTGGCCACTGCCAGGAGGTGCCTGGATGAATCCAGAGCCATGGACTGTAGCACTTCCGCCACTACAAGGAAGTGCTGCCAGAATAGGAACCAGATACACCCGGAGTGTTTCCGGGTACCCATGCAGCACTTCGTGGTGTGGAAGGTCATCACTGAGCACCTGGAACACATCTGGGTGCATTATAAAAGGGGCCGCCTCACTCCATTCGGGGAGCCAGAGTCAGGTGGAATAGGATGGAGCTTGCAGGAAAGGAGTGGAGGCGGTGAAGAAAAGGCAATAGAGAGAGAAGAATAGGACTGGGAGCTATTATTGTGGGTCGTTTGTGCATTGTGTGTACTGTGCTGTGCAACAACTAAAAATAAAACGTGTGTTGTGAACATCTGGTGTCGTGTCTGGGGCATCTTTCACACTATCTATCTATCTATCTATCATATAGTGCCTTTCATCTATCTATCTATCTATCTATCTATCTATCTATCTATCTATCTATCTATCTATCTATCTATCATATCTATCTATCTATCTATCTATCTATTATATGCCTATCTATATCTATCATCTATCATATCTATCTATCTATCTATCTATCATATAGTGCTTCATATCATATCTATCTATCTATTATATAGTGCCTATCTATCTATCTATCTATCTATCTATCTATCTATCTATTATATAGTGCCTATCTATCTATCTATCTATCTATCTATATCTATCTATCTATATATAGTGCCTTTCATGTCCTATTATATAGTCTATCTATCTATCTATCTATCTATTATATAGCACCTTTCATATCTATCTATCTATCTATTATATAGTGCCTATCTATCTATCTATCTATCTATTATATAGTGCCTTTCATATCTATCTATGTATCTATCTATCTATTATATAGTGCCTCTCATATCTATCTATCTATCTATGTTCTACACCCCCATACTAAATATTTCTGTACAGTGTCAGGATGCAGTCATATAATTGATTTGATGAGTTTGATTATTTTTATGCAAAAAGTATTTGGTTTTAAAATATAACAGGAAAGTTTTTTTTTATTTTTACTAAAATAGCTTTAAAGTACCTTTTAAAAGACTTTGAAATGCATAATAAAAAAATTGTCTGTGTTTTCAGAGCTATTATATCAACTTTCCAATTAATTTTTCAGTGTCTAATAAAATATCTTGATTTTTTCATTTAAATCTATTATCTTTACTGAGTTTTTCGGTAACGAGGCATTGCAGCAATGTATCATATCATTAATGTGATACGTCCAGTTTTGACATTTCCAGTCCATTTCCTTTCTTATTTTTACCATTAAATTAAGAGGTTAAATCAATAATTATCTGCCCTTTTGTGGTAATTTTGTTCAGGTACAGTTTTCCCTGCACCCAAGTAGATAGGCGGTGTGTCTATGATCGCAGTGTTCAGGTTCTTACCTTTATTAGTCAGATTCTTTTGTTGTTTTGTTACAGTAAATATGGCCGTTATGCTATCCATTTGCAACAAAGAAGGCAGCAGGCTGTGATCCACTTTTGAAGAGCTAACGGTGTACCGTGGGCAAAATCCATGTCCGTTTTTTCAAATCATATCCAAACTTCCTTTGTGTTGTCATTGGTAGTGGACGTGGATGGGCATCCTGCTCCTTCTTTATGCCTAACACTTGCTGACCATTTTTGAACTTCTCAATCCATTTATAAACACCCTGCCATGGTAAAACACTGTCTCCATATTCTGCGCGAAGTTGCTGCATAGCTTTGCATTTTTGAAAAAGCCTACAGTGTTGTGTGCCTGCATATTGCCATTAAACACTGTGATGGAGGCAAGCCACAACTGAACAGATTGAAGTACGTTTTATTCTCTAGCTGATGGAGATTCTGTTTGTCAAAATGTGATAAAATGAGAACAGGACAGTTGTATGAGTAAAGTAATTCATATCCATAGTTTTTTAGGTAGATATTTATTCAAACCCACTGTACACTGAGGCAGTACTCATTTTAGGCTTTGAAACTAACAAGAGAGTTGAGATTTTTAGCAGTTTTTAGCTTTGAATCAACATCAAGTCAACTTTGTTAGATAGATAGATAGATAGATAGATAGATAGATAGATAGATAGATAGATAGATAGATAGATAGATAGATAGATAGATAGATAGATAGATAGATAGATAGATAGATAGATAGATAGATAGATGTTACAATCTTTTTCACATCCACACCACCAAGGACTTTATGCAGTATGTTCAACAGTAAGCAGCTCAGGTTAATTAATAATTTTAGCCCCTCAATGAAAAATACAAATATTGTATACAGTAAAGTACTTAGTTACATAGTACTTCTGATACAGTCGACTAACCAATGACACTGTAACTGAGGTCCACTAACTTATTAGTAAGTAAAATAAAGAGTAGAGCCGTGACAAGAATTGGGGTCGCAGCCAGGAAATCCACTTTTAATTGTTGAAGAAAACAAATCGTCATTCCACACATAGCACAATGGAAGGAGTGTTGACTGCAATTTTTAAATTGTCACCTATAGTAACATTTGTAAGGCCTCATTTCATTAAATATTGCTAATTAATTTACACCTTCTTGTCTTTCAACCTCACTGTCAACCCAGAGAATACTCTTGTATTTTTACAACAACACCATGGTGAAAATAATCTGTGCTATGTATAATACTGAAAAATGATGGGGCGACTTTAGATTTTTTTTTTTTACCATGTCCTGTTCAGCTGTGAAGCAAACAGAATTGATGTCTGAATGCTGGTGACTAGCCTTACAGTTTTTCTCTCAGGTGGAGCGTTACAGCTTCTGCTGACGTCATGCCTGATACCAAAACTTTATTAAAAATATTTTCAGATGTTTTTAAGATTCGAACCAGACACGGAGACAAAAGTGAAAGAAAAAGAAGAGAGAGAAGGAAGAGATGGAGGTAAAGGGGAGGGGGTTTCGTATAGAATAAACAATAAATGAACCAGAGTCCGCTTCTAGACCTGCAGAAAGAGAGGGGTGGAAATAAAAAACAAACCACAAGACAAAAACATGAAGATATATAAAAGTAAAAATGTTTGCTGACAATCATACAGTAATTATTACTGAGGCATTTAGGCCACCACAACCTTAGATCATGTGCTGAAGATGTCCAAGTCATACTTATGAAATCACCATGTGAGCACCTGTGTGCGCACGCTTGTATGTGTAAGGTTTCTCTATAGGAGCGTCCAATAGTGAGTGTGAAGGGCCACAGACCTGCCCCCAAAACGTGCGGAAGATGGAGGGAGTTCCAAGCCCAGAGATCCAGAGGTCACCCCAGAGCGCGGAGACCCCAGGGAGGCCGTCACCAGAGAAGCCCCAACCCCCACCGAGAGGCGCAGAGGATCACCCTGGGGGTCACAACTAGCAGCCGGCAGAGTCCCGGGAGATATCAACGGCAAGCCCTCAGGCCCGCCCGCAGCCGCCCCCCCGAGTCGGCGGGCCCGAACCCAGCAGCCCGGGACCCAGGGCGACCCACCCCGCCGAGGATCCAACAGAGCCCAGGGAACCAGATCCCACCAGGCAGCCACCGGGAGCGACCAGACAGATGCTTAAGGCAAAGATGTTGTAGTATTGCCAGATGTCCCAGGAGAGGGGAGGAGTCCAAAACCCCACCTGACATATACAGTCACACACAAACACAGTCATACACTCCCTCCCTCATGCTCTCACATACACATACAACCCAAGACTTACAAGGATGTACGCCAGACACCCATTCACACTCCCCACACACACCCTACCTAACTCTGGTCCCGGTGCTGCCATACCTGAGGTACAGCCATTCCTGGGCCAGAGTTAGCCCGTTCCGCAGGGGTAATAGTGAGCAGGCACCCCATCCAACGCAGAGCAAAGCAACCCACCACTCCAGACCACAGGCAGACGGCCAGCTCCCACTCCTAGCCTCCAGCCCCGGGCAGCTAACTGAGAACAGAGGTGTAATAAGACCTCTAGTCTCCCTCCGCCTGCTCTAATGTAGTGTTGGTGTGTGCTGATAAGGTGCATTTTGTGGTTGGGGGGGGGCAGTGCCGCACCATGTGGCCTACACCAGCTGATGCCAACACACAGCCCCACCTCCCCCAAAACTCTCCGTGACTAGGTGCAGTTTAAAATTGGAAGTGGACACCGCACTGGAGTGAGGCTGAAATTTCCCCACCGGATGCCGTTGAGTGTGCCCACTCCCAAGGCCCTAAGTGTGCATTTGTGTGGAATGTTTTTTGTGGAAGTGTTTAATGTGCAAATAAAATTGGGGTGTAGGCTGCCACAGGACTGCGGAAATGGGATCCATACCGCACCCCTGACTTACCCACACCCCAAGGCCCTGTGTGCATGTTTGTGTGATGATGTGAAGGAGCAGGAGGAGGGAAATGTCTGAGGATGGGGAGGAACGGCTGAGGGGCCTGAGCCTCCAGGGAGCCAGCTCCCCTACTGGCCCCAATAGGCACCTCCGTTCCCAAAATCCACCCGGGCACGGAGGCCCCAGCCTATCTAGCCATGGCCCAAGCAGCAGCATCACAGAGCCCCACGGAGTCTGAGGCCACCAACCCACACCACCCCAGCAGAATATTTACTCCCATCCCCACATTTACTCAACATTCAGATTAAGTAAGACATAAGACACCCAGGATAAAGCTGGATCCTCCCTCCCGGACATCCCTCCCCATGGTGGAACTGCCCACGCTCCGCCCTCTTCCCGCAGCGTACATGCCAGGACCCAATCCCCAAGGCCCCACCCATATCCCCATCCGGGACGGCCGCCCCAACCCTAAGCCACCAGGCCCACACCCAGACCAACCCAGGGGCATTGCAGCCACTAGGCAGCGACCGCAGCCACCGCCAAGACCCCCTAAGGCCCCACACACAACCACCAGAAGCCCACCCCCGGAGGTAACCCAAGCACCACCAGAGTCGGGCAGCAGCCCCCAGCCCAAGACCCCCCTAGTGAACCCACCCCAGGGATCCTCCAGATACTCCAAGCTCAGACTCTCCACCACATCAACCACAGCATCCCGCAGGACCATATCAATGACCCTCCATCATCGCTATGTGATGGAACCGATCAAAGGAGCCCAGAGAGATTGATTTGAAGTGGAGGCAGAGGCTGTCTCAAGTGTAATATGATCCAATAAAAGATTTCTATACTGGTTAATGCAAAGATTATCTTTGTTTTTCCAGTTTATGAGGATAGTTTTCTTAGCGATGCATATGGCAGTGAGAACCACGTGAACCAAATTTGTTTCAATCGGGACATCCTCTAGGTTCCCCAGCAAGCAAAATGAGGGGGAAGTTGGGATATCACATTTCAGACACTTTGACAGGTCTTCACATACTCTATACCAGAATCCCTGAACAGGTGGACATGACCACAGTGCGTGGATATAACTGTCAGGAATGTTGTCTGTGCAGTGTGTGCAGGTGTCAGATGGCACAAATCCCATCCTGAACATCCGATGACCTGTATAGTGTACTCTGTGTAGAATTTTGTATTGAATTAGTTGTAAATTGGGGTTTCTGATCGTTTTAAAAGTTTTTAAACAGGTTTGGGACCAGAAAGTCTGATCAAAGCTAACTAATAGATCCTCCTCCCATTTGCCTATAGGAATTGCTATTGTATCATCTATTTTGGTCAATGTTTTATATACTTTAGACAGTAATTTGGGGTGTTTGAGATTACAGAAGTCTAATACCCTTGATGGTGTTTGTAATTCTACTTTAAGCTTAAATTTTTCTTTAACTACTGATTTAATTTGGAGATATTCTAAAATCTATTCTTGTCTATCCCAAATTGGGAGACTATTCTGTTAAATGGAATGAAATCCAATCCTTCAACTATGTGTTCCATGTATAGAATTCCTTTACTTTTCCAGTATGGGAGGTTCATCATTTTATTGTTTTGCAATATGTCAGGATTATTCCAGATGGGTGTGCGTCTGCATGGAATTAGTGAAGACTCCGTCATTTTTAGATATTCCCACCATGCTGTCAGTGAGGTACTGATATTAATACTTTTAAAGCTTTCATGCTTTCTTATTTTTGAGCTAATAAACGGTAGGTCCAAAGCTCTATAGTATTGCAAAGTGTCTGTTCTACATCTAACCAGGACTCATCCAGCGGGTTATGTTGTAACCATCTTGGTATATATTGGAGCCTGTTGGTTAAGAAATAATGATAGAAGTTGGGTAGATCCAACCCTCCTCTATCTTTGGTCTTCTGTAGTGTTTTTAAGCTAATTCGTGGAGGTTTATCCTTCCAAAGGAATTTAGTGATGGAGGAGTCCAGGGATCTAAACCAATCAGATGATGGCTTGTTTGGGATCATAGAAAATAAGTAATTGATTCTTGGTAAAACCATCATTTTAATTGTGGCAACCCTCCCCATAAGTGATATCGGTAAGGATTTCCATCTAGCAAGATCATCTTCCACTTTCTTTAATAGTGGGATGTAGTTTAGTTTAGTTAGATCTGCCAGCCTGGGAGACACATGAATGCCCAGGTATGTAATATTCCCTGATTCCAATTGTGTATTAAGGGAATTGACAAAAGAGAAATTAATTGGAAGAACTGTGGATTTTAACCAGTTTATTGAATAATCTGAAACTCTTGAAAAGGAGTTTATTAGTTCAATTGCCTGGGAGAGAGAGGATTGAGAATTCTGAAGATAAAGTAACACGTCATCTGCATAAAGACTGATTTTATGTTCTATGTTCTTACACTTTATGCCTTTAATAACTGTAGTTTGCCTGACTGCTGCTGCTAGTGGTTCAATAAAGATAGCAAATAGCGAGGGGGAGAGAGGGCATCCCTTCCTGGTCCCCCTCTGAAGACAGAAGCTATCTGATGTTTAGTCATTTGTCCTGACGCATGCTGTTGGTGAACTGTATAATATTTTTAACCAGTTTATGAAGAAGTTCTAAATCATTTAAATGTGATATGTTTATCTAAATTAAAGGATTCAAGCAAGAAATGTCCAAAATGGCATGAAGGCAGCGTGAACTAACAATGATCTGCTTCCATTTTGTTACAGCTTTGCAAATCAATATTTCTTATTATGGGTGGCACAGTGGTAGCGCTGCTGCCTCGCAGTAAGGAGACCCGGGTTCGTTTCCTGGGTCCTTCCTGTGTGGAGTTTGCATGTTCTCCCCGTGTACCCATGGGTTTCCTTCCACAGACCAAAGATATGCAAGTTAGGTGCACTGGTGATCCCACATTGTCCCTAGTGTGTGCCCTGTGGTGGGATGGCACCCTGCCCAGAATTTGTTCCTGCCTTGTGCCCTGTGCTGGCCGGGATTGGCTCCAGCAGACCCCTGTGACCCTGTGTTAGGATATAGCAGGTTGGAGAATGATTGAATGATTGAAAATCCTGGTTCTTTAATGGCACTTTATGGTTCTTTACAGGGTTGTGTGGTTCCTATTACTTGACCAAACACCATTTCAATCTGGGTGGGTTTTTTAACATATGAATTTGGTTCTTTATGCTTTGGTAAACTTCCTAATATATAGACCAAAAGATAAAAACTGAAATCTCACTCTAACAGATTAAGAAAACTTGGATTTGGCCTGTGGTATTGCAAACAGCCAGCGTCCTTTTACAATCACAAGCTCCTAGCATTTCAAAAATCTGTTGCCATCGAGTGATGGTTATTTACTTTGGAAGCCTGTTACAAATCTAAATAAATAATGAATCTTACATTTTTTTTGATAGTGGTAGCACTGCTGTCTTGCAGTTAGGAGGCCCGGGTTCACTTCCTGGGTCCTGCCTTCGTGGAGTTTGCATGTTCTCCTCGTGTCTGCATGGGTTTCCTCCCACAGTCCAAAGACATGCAGGTTAGATGTATTGGCAATCCTAAATTGGCCCTGGTGTATGATTGGTGTGTGTGTGTGCCCTGTGATGGGCTGGCGCCCTGCCTGGGGTTTGTTCCTGTCTTGTGCCCAGTGCTGGCTGGCATTGGCTCCAGCAGACCCCCGTGACCCTGTGTTAGGAAATAGCGGGTTGGATAATGGATGTATTTCTTATTACATTGTATTATTCATTTTTAAAAATTAAGCAAATACTAATATCATTTGTAATTCATCATCAGTAATATGATGGTAGTGACATTTTCCTCATAATATATTTATAGGGCAGAGCACTTTAATATTTCTCCATTAAACCTTTTGTAGTTAAATGGAAAGAGTTTAGTTTTAATGTGTTTTATTTATTGTGGATGTGTGTTTGTGGATTAGATAGATAGATAGATAGATAGATAGATAGATAGATAGACAGATAGATAGATAGATAGATAGATATGAAAGGCACTATATAACAGATAGATAGATAGATAGATAGATAGATAGATAGATAGATAGATAGATAGATAGATAGATAGATAGATAGATAGATAGATAGATAGATAGTGTGGCATCGGCCGGGACGCCCAGGAGGACCGGAGGAGGGCTTGTACCTCCTCCAGACGCGAGGGCGTCCGCCCTGGTTATGTTGGGGGCCACGGGTAAAGGGCTTGGAAGCCCAGCCCTGTATGGACCCATGGCCACCGCCAGGGGGCGCCCTGGTGCCTGAATATCCCAGGAGCCAAGCACTTCCGCCACACCAGGAGGTGCTGGGGGAAGACGACAGGGGAACCCCGGACGGCTTCGGGCGCAGGCACTTCCGCCACACTGGGGCGTGTCTGCGGAGGAGTGCCGGGAAGCAGCTGGAGCCCATCTGGGTTCCTATTTAAGGGGCCGCCTCCCTTCAGTCGAGAGCGGAAGTTGGGTGGAAGAGAGACGGAGCTGGAGAGAGGACTGGAGGCGGCAAGAGATGCATTTTGACTGTGTGGCCTGGACTTTGGGGGAACGGTGCAAGAGGCACTGGGACATGCACTGAACTAAATATTGTAAATATATTGTAAATAAACAGTATGTGGGGGAGTCAACGATGTCTGTCTGTCTGTGTCTGGGTTCAAGTCCACAATAGATAGATAGATATGAAAGGCACTATATAACAGATAGATAGATAGATAGATAGATAGATAGATAGATAGATAGATAGATAGATAGATAGATAGATAGATAGATAGATAGATAGGAAATGTGCCATATAATAGCATTTAATATCATTTGCACTGGTGTCTGCACAAGCTGTCAGTATCAGGATAAAATTAAAAGAGCAAACTCCACAAAGAAGCAACCTAAACAGAGCATACACAAAGAAGTGGTTTCAAGCTATGGAAAGAAACAAATACAAGTTTTTGAGTTTCTTTTAAATAGAAATATCATAGTATAGCAATATAAGAGAGGAGAGAAGGTCAGCTACTTAAACAATTAGATTATTAGGAGTAAGAGCATCTCATTGATTAGTGAAATTAGTTGAAATAAAAACGTGCAGCCACCATGGCACACCAGGCCTGAACTTTTGAACCACTAGTGCATATGCCTTTAAAGAGAGTGCTGAGAATGACACAGCTGTTTTCTGTATAGTAACTATTGTTCAATTGGTGCAAACTTCCTGTCAGGGTCTTGTTTTATGGTCCAGGGTGGAGTAGACATGATGTTGTTAGTTTTCAGGCAGGACTTCATGAAGTCTCCTGCAGATAGTCGTCCTTGACATATCCACATCTACTTACTGAAGACAGTTTCTGATCTATCAGACAGGTGGTTGGGGCTTCATCAGTCTTCTGTGGCCTGCAAGTCCATTTGTGATTACTGAGCTCACCAGTGTGTTCAAGCCAGTTGATTTTGGTCATCCTAAGGTTTTCCCGATGTCTCTAATGGTTTTATTCGTGTTTTTCAGCCTTAGAATGGCTTCTTCAACTTTCATTAACACAGATCTTGTCTGCATGTTGAACAAACAGACTCCAAAGAGTAGAAGCAAGATGAGGTATCTTATGAAGCCATGAAACCCGCCCGAGGAATCACAAACACCTGGGACACTAGTTGTCCCAAACATTATGTTGCTCTGAAATGGATGGGGAGGGGTGCATGTAGAAAAAGTGTTGTCATTTCTATATGATGTGACAGAAAAATTTTCAAATATCCTTAAACAAAAGTCTGCAATGTAAACTTTATGTGGAGCAGAGGGAAAAATCAAGGAAAAATGTATCTTTGTCCCAAACATTTGGTATGGAAATTGTAAAAACATTGGTTATGTTTGTGATGTGCCATCTGTTGGAATGAAAAATCCAATGTATTTCATTACTACATAAAGTATAAGCTGCATTTCAACAGTAGAGGCACTGCAAATGTTAACGCTGAATATGTTGCGGTCTTCATTGATTACTTAGATTTCAACCTTAAATGGGGAGTGCAGTTATTAAGTATATAAAATAAAAAAGCAAACAAACAGCATGAAAAGAGATGGGGCACCACAGGCTACCTCATTTAATGATCACCATTAGTTGTGAATTATTTACAGTTTCAGGCAGCACTAATGTGTCTTGTTCCTCTAGTGGTCTACCAATGATGGTGTTTTGTGACTGTGGTGGATTTCTATCATCGTCAGACTGTACGAGGCAGAGGATGAAGCAGGGCTTGATGTGCCTTTTGTTATCTCGGTTTATTCTTAGTTGAGAGAGGAAAATGAGAGAATATAAGCTGCCGGCAACCCGAAAAACCTTTTCCCTGTGCCCACTTTAAGCTGGCCAGCGTGAGAGACATACCAGCCTTATGAGTGAGAAAACATATATAGGACATTCTGAAGCCTGCTGCTTCCTGTGTTTTAGGGACGCGGGGGACAGGATCCTGCCCTATCCTTTCAGTATCAGGACTAAGGGAGGAACCAACGCTGGACAGAGTGACAATCAATTTCAGCAAGCAGCTCACATATCTGAGATTAAATGTGCTTAATTTTAGGGCTCAGTGAGAAGCAGATGACTACAGCAACTGGCCTGGCAGAGGGCATACTTACTATTTTACATGACTTCAGGGTGTCATTGGGTTCAGAAATTTTAGAATGCTTTGAATTGAATTTTCTTTTTTGAAATCCTTTTTTTTTTGCTTCATAAAATAAAGAAAGAAAGAAATGATGACAGTGCAGTGCAGAGGTTATTGCTTATCTGTCACAGCTCCGGGCACATGGCTTTAATTTCAAGATTCCGGTTTCATTTCATTTTCAATGACATGCAGTTTAAGGTAACTGATGGCACTCATGATGGACTGTTGTCATATCCAAGGTTGGATCCTGGATTGCGGCTGATGCTGCCAGGATGGCCTTCTGTCAACAATACAGTAGAAAAACAAAAATTTATAGCATGAATTGATGAAATAGACATTTCATTTACTGAAAGATATATAGTGCCTTCAGCAAGTATTAAGATATCGAAACTTATTTCACATTTTGTTATGTTGCAGCCTTGAGCTAAAATTTTTTAAACTCTTTTTTCCCCCCCTCATTAAACAACACTCAATACCACAGCATGGCAAAGTGAAAACAGGATTTCAGAATATTTTTGCAAATTAATTAAGAATACAAAACCAAATTATTATTATTATTATAGACCTTTTGATATAACACTTGAAATTTGGCCCAGATGGACCCCATTCTATTGCTCATCACTGAGATATTTCTCTGTCTTGTTTAGAGTCCACCTTTGGTCAAATCAATTGACTGGACTTGACTTGGAAAGGCACACGCCTGTGTGTAGAATTTCCCACCATGGAAAATGTGTATCAGAGCAAAACCCAAGCCATGACAGTTTAAGAATTGCCTGTGGAACTTATAGAAAAGATTGTGTTGAGGAGCAGAGTTTAAGGCAAAAAAAAAAAGAAAATCTGCAGCATTCAAATTTTCCAAGTTTGCAGTGGCCACCATTATTCTTAAGTGGGAAACATTTAGAACAACCACAATTCTTCCTAGAACTGGCCACAAGGTCAAACAATTTATAAACATATCAATCTTAAAAAAATATATATTCTTTATATTATTACAGATTATTATTTATAAAATATATTTATTGATTTGTAGCTAGAGCTCCACAAAGGGAGAAAATGAATCACATATCTTAAAATAGTTATTTATTCCTAAGCTTTGGACAATCCACCAGATGCTATCATCAGAGGAAAATGATTAGACCTACAGGAATCAAAGGCACTATATAGCAAGCGGGGGGCAGGTAGGAGGGTTTAAGGGGTGGCGTAGATTAATAAGGTCCCATTCAAAGTGTCTCCGGTAGAACTTGCATCTGTGTTAATCAGAGACCGTGGGTCCTTCCTTCTGATGGCATTGCTAAGTTCCTGTTGTCACACACATGCGCATGGGAGGCAGCTAAAGGGCTTGAGTAAGGGCAGTTCCAAGACATACCAGGATATGGCAGAGTGCCCTGACTCTTTTTCTCCCTTGCCTGCAGACCATTCACAGGAGATTCCACCTGGTCCTCTTGACGTCACTTCCGGGACCGAGCCAATGGAAGGAGACCTTGCCGGCTCCGGCCCCTGTGATGTCACGTCCGGGCTCGCACCAATGGCAGACGAACTACATGAGCCCGACCCCTTTGACTTCACTTCCTGTCTGCTCCTTTAAAAGCCTCCACCTGTTCCCTGTTCCCTCAGTTCTGTTTTGGACTTGGTTCTGTGCACTTCAGTGCTGTATCAATTTAAAGCAACTTTGCAGCCAGGAAACCAGTTCTACGGGTGGCTGCCCCAAACCTTTGTATGACTCTGTCTCGAGTTTGTGACATTGTATACCGCTGGGAATGCATTACTGTAAAATGCGCTTCTTATCTCTGTGGTTGACTTTTTACTTTTGTCATTTTAAAGTACAGTACGTAAAGTGTTTGTAAACCGTATCACAGACGTCAGCTTCCAATTACTGATTTTTATAAAATCATCAGGAAAGACCGCTCCATCAACAGGGCAAACCCTGGACTCACCTGAAGGTGGGGAGGATCGATCTGTTATATATTACCTTTTGCTGTCTATCTATCTATCAATCTATCTATCTATCTATCTATCTATCTATCTATCTAATATTACCTTTTGCTATCTGTCTATCGCTCTAATATTACCTTTCACTATCTATCTATCAATCATATATTACCTTTCACTATCTATCTATCTATCGATCTAATATTACCTTTCCCTATCTATCTATCTATCTACAGTATCTATCAGCTTTAGTATCTGTCCTGTGAGCCCATAAGAATTGTAGGGTCTCAGTAAAGTTGCCAATTATTTTGCACTGTCTTGTCTTTCAACCTTGCTGTCAACCCAGAGAATTCTGTTTAATCCAAATGTATTCAGTTCTTTTTGTCTTACAACTACAAGGAAAGGAACAAAAATATGTGCTCTGAATAATACTGAAAAATGATGATGGGGATTTCCATTCTAAATTATTTAAATGTGTTATTTACATTAATTTAAAATATTCAAACAAGAAATGTCCACGATAATGTGAAGGCAGTGTGAACTAATAAGAATCTGCAACCATTTTGATACATCGTTACAGATCAATATTTCTTATTACATTATATTATTCATTTTTGTAAATGAAGCAAGTATCATTTAAATTCTTAATTCATCATCAGTAATATGACAGCAGTAACCTTTTCCTCATGATATATTTACAAGGCTGAGTACCTTAATATTTCTCCATTAAAACATGGAGAGAATTTAATTTTCATTTGTTTTATGCATTATGGATTTGTGTTTGTGCATTACATAGATAGATAGATAGACAGATTGATAGATAGATAGATAGATAGATAGATAGATGAGTACCTTTAAAAAATCCTTGGAAGTTTTCACAAACAGACTTCTGTAAAGTGGTCTAAATTAATTACAAATATAAAACACCAGTGAGGATTTCGAAGTCCAGTAAAATTTTGCAGTTGGTTTCAGTTGTAGGGATTTACAGAATGAGGTTAGCCTTTCGATATTAAAATTAGAAATTAGAGAGCCTTCATTGTCATTGTGCCAATACAACGAAATTGTAAAGGCTATACCTCTAAATGGTACAAGTACAACAAACAACGACAAACAAATAATATAAAAAGCACACATCCTATAACAAAGAAATACCATACACAAAGAAAATAAGGGTCAGTAATTATTAACCACTAAACTAATCATCGTGCATACTGTAAATAAAAAAAATTAACAGTTCTTTGAGTTTCCAAAATGTAAATTTCTGAGGGCCCAAGGATAAAAACTATCTGCAAATCTTTATGTTCTACTTTCAATGCTCTTGTACAGCATCGTGAAGAGGGCCGGAGCAACCATTAAGGCGAAGTAGGCATTTTGCTAGGGTGCAGATCATAAAGGGGTGGACCCAGCCACACGGCTTAGCTACTGAACAGTCAGTTGGCACACTAGTAAGCTTGGCCTAGGGCACAAAATAACCAGCACCAGCACTATGCGTTAACAACGAGGGCCAGGATGGGAAGGGTCTTTAATGATTTTCCTGGCTCTGTGGAGGCACTGGCAATATCTTCCAGGGAGGGCAGAGAGCAGCCAGTGATTTTCTCACTGCAGGGCTTTCCTGTGTGCTGTAGTACAACCAGCATACTGTCTTGCTATACATTATGCTAAAACACTTTTGATGGTTGAGCTTTAGAGGATCAACAGCAGCTTCCCTTTCATTTCTACTTTCCAGAGAAGTCTCAGGAAATGCAGTCGCTGCTGGGACTTTTTTGCCCACCGGCAGATTGTTTGCTGTCTAGGACAGGTCCTCAGAGATGTAAGTTCCCAGGAAATTAAAAGAGGTGACCCTTTCAGCATCATTCACAGCTGAGTCCGAACAACTTGTCACAAATTGTCAGAATTTGGTTACAATTAAGAAATGAAACCCCACAAAAAGGTGAGCTAAACAGAAAAGCTTAAATCAAAAATTAGCATTTAAAGTATGACAAAAAAATGCACATTTTTGAATTTCTTCTAACGAAAAAATCACAGGGTGGCACAGTGATGCAGTGGGCAGCACTGCTGCCTTGCAGTTAGAAGACCTGGGTTTGCTTCCTGGGTCCTCCCTACATGGAGTTTGCATGTTCTCCCTGTGTCTGCGTGGGTTTCCTCCGGGTGCTCTGGTTTCCTGCCACAGTCCAAAGACATGCAGGTAGGTGTATTGGCGATTCTAAATTGTCCCTAGTGTGTACTGGATGTGTGTTTGTGTGCGTGCCCTGCAGTTGGCTGGTGCCCTGCCCGGGGTTTGTTTCCTGACTTGCACCATGTGTTGGCTGGGATTGGCTCCAGCAGACCCCTGTGACCCTGTAGTTAGGATATAGTGAGATGGATAATAGATGAATGGACGGATGAAAATCACAAGGTAAGCTAATTAAACAATTAGATGTTTAGATGTAAGATCGACTCATTGATTTGTGGAATTGGTTGAAACAAAAATGAACAGCCACAGTGGTACCTCAGGACAGACCTTGAGAACCGCAGGCCCATACGCTGCATCCTCATAAAAACACACTGCATGTGGGATGTCAAGATGATGTAATGGATGGTGCCCTCGCCTCACACTGCTCATTTCTGTGATTTGATTGAATCCTGTCTCATTCCTGGTACTTGCATGTTGATCTCATATTTGCTAGGATTTCCTCCTCCAGTCTGACATACTGTCAGGTTAATTTCTGATGCCAAATCACGTCTGTATGATAGCAGATATATTTGTAAGCATCTCTCAAATCTTGTTACTCGAATGAGTTATATTTTTTATTTGTATGTTAATATAAGAACAGGCTTTGGGGAATCATGTTGCTGTGTCTTGACGGACACAAATTCCAATTCAGTTCTATTCAGTTTATTTTTGTGTAGCGCACTTTGCAAATGTCAGCTCAGAGTACTACACAAAAAATTACGCCTCAGCAGCAAGGGAATCGAAACCTCATAGAACTACACGCCAATGTGTTTGCTTTTAGGTAGAATCTTGGGAATCTTCAGATCTTGACTTTATTTTTTTAAGAATCAGTAAACAAGTATTTTCAAACAATTTTAATTAAAATACTCTGTCCGTGACAAACTGTTTATCTGATGAAGGTTCTGTTTTGTAATTGTTTTTAACTAGCGGTACAAGCATTATTTTGAGTTGTAATCCAACCCCTTATAAAAATGAAATATATGCAAAATATATTTAAAAAATGTATTACTAGCTAAATTAATATATTTTGAAATATTTTATATAGTGATTTCACTAAGATCTGTATTATACATTTTGACACCCAGATAACTTTTATTTAAAGTCCGTTTTGCTTTATCTTACTTCATTAAAAAGTTAATATTTATTCTTTACAGCTCATCATGATGGATGGCACCAATTTAAGGGCATTGTAGTGACCTTTTCCCTGGAAATTCTTCCCAGAATTCCTTGGGGTTCACCCATTTTTGATATCATCCATCTGACAGGTTAAAGAACATCCTCAATAATTCTGGGGTTTTCGAGCTTCATAAAATTCCATAAGATAGTGATGGAAAAAATCTTAATTTCCTTGACTTTTTGGCTAACTAAACATTTGCTCTCGGTTTTTTCTGTCCCCAAATATTTTATCGTTTGACGAAAGATCTATTTGACTCCCAGGTTTGACTTTGGCCTGTTCCTCGGCTATGCATCTTCTGGTCATTTCTCATTTTTTCAGCATCACTTCATGAATAAATATATTACCACATCTCGTAGTATCCTGAAATGCATTGTAAAATATTTACATTACTGCTGTTTTTGTATATTGCAATTTATTTCCCAAAATAAAAAATTATATTTCTTAATATAGTTTACAACCAGTAAAGGCGTATTGCATGATAACGTATAGTGAATACAATTGACTTATAGGTTTCATCCTCTTTCTCTGTACGTTTACCATTCGTTTGCTCAGAGGTTGATGTGCTTGCTGCTTCCTGAGCAGCTTTTCTTTTCTCCTCCCTAGCGGCCCGCTTCTTCTCTTCTTTCATCTGCATCTTTTCACATTCAAACTGATTAAGCCAGTGTTTGTGTTGCAATTACTAAGTACGTTTTCTTTAATCTTTTTACTTAAACTGGCACTTAGGTCTTCAATCTGCCTCAAGAATGATTTAAAGTATGAAGAGGTAGGGGAAGTGACGGTGAAGGTGGTAGGGATGAGAACGGCGCCTGTATGCATGCGTTGCATGGCTGCTGCCAAGAGTTGATTCTACAATAAAATAAAATAAAAATAAAAAGAGGAATAAAAATCACCACCCTGAAAACAGACAGTAAAGGTCACGTAGTATATGTGTACCAAATTTCAGGTCAATAGTTGAAGCTACAGGTGATTTAAAATCCTGAACAGACAAGCGAATAGCCACGGTATAGTAGGAATAATTTACTATAGCAATTATTTTAGAAAATGATTTCCATATAATTTAAAAAATACTTTAAATGCTAGTTTTAATATACTGTACAATATATTTTAGAGTTTATATTTCAAGATATTTGTCATTTTTATATATTTTAAAAATGTATTAACCTGCCATTGAAAATATCATTCAATAGATATCTCATAGGTGTTACTTATATCGAGTCATATTCTAGACTAAATCTCCCTGTGATACAGACCAAAACTTTAAGTATTAGTTCTAAGTAACTAGTAAGGTTTTAAATTGAACCCAATGTATGCTGATGGAGCTGAATAAATGAGCTACTTTTAGTGAGTTACACGAAGTGCAAAATAAATTTGAATCATTGGCAAGGCTCTGTTTTGCATTTTCTGGGTAAAAAGACAAGGCCGAATGACCTGCCTGCCACACACTGGAGTATACTGTAGTGTATGGCACATATTACATTACTGGGATACTGCACTGTATTTATTACTGGTGACTTGTAATATATCACTATTTTTGGTATGTATGTTTTTTATTTATCTTATATCATTCATATTATATATTTATTAGGGGGTTAGTTATTTAATCTGTATGTACTTGTTTCATTTTGCTGTAAGCTGCTGGAGAACCCAAATTTCCCTTAGGGGATTAATAAAGTCTTATCATATCTTATCTTACCGTGCATGTCTTATACGCAATATATTTGGAAATATATTGGTTGAAAAAATATTAAGGGAAATACATGTTTCAATTTATTTTAGATAAAATCTTAAAAATATATACTCTGTACCCCCTGGAGGCTGTAGCAAAGAAGAGAATGAAAACAAAACTGAGTGCCATTATGAACAATGCTGCACATCCTCTCTCTCTGACACAACCACAGTGAGAACGTTCACACAACAAATTATTCAGCAAAAGTGTGTTAAGAAACACGACTCTGCTTATAAACCAAAAGGAATACACCTTTGTGATACCTCACTGGGACTGTTTTTCTCTCTTTAATTTTCTGGTGTGTGAGTTGAGACCATACTTACTTAATTACTTACTTACTTACTTACGTTCTGTCTGTCTGTCTAGAGTGGTTTTGGCTTACACCAAAAGTCCTCCACTTCTTTTGTCGTCGATTCTTTTCTTTTCACGTCCATTCAGCTCCCTCCGTCAAGCTAGTCTGCTGATTTCTCATTCAATATGCACTGCCCACTCATGTGCCCACCTCCAACTCGTCACTTGAGTCGTTGTCGTCTTTACAAAGTCCAGATGCACCTGTGACTCAAGTAGATGTTTCATTGCTCTGTGCGGTTTTGGCTGCTTTTCTATATATAATCCACCAAGACACCCGACCACAGTAGTAGCGAGGTGGGAGGGGGGTGTGTACAAAGGGTAGGGACGTAACCAGTGGGAGCGTATGAGTCACACTTAGTGGGAATTCCACGGTTTGCAGCCCGAATGGGGTTCAACGGCTTACCCACGTCTCTCTGTGGCCGGGTAGACACACGCTCAATCTCATGCATAATTATTTATTAAATGTTAAACACTTCTGGAAAGACACGGTTGTCTAAAACAGGTTGGTGGGAGAATACAACAGTAAGTGAATGAAAAGATGGAACTCTGGAGAGAGCAACATATAATTGTCCATGAGTGAAGAAGACGCATGTTTGTCGCGGATGCGAATTGCTGTATGTAGCGTGTAAAATAGTTTGCTATGGTGCACGAGGTCGTGCGTCGTAACCGAAAACTCATTTTTTAAAGACTGCTTACTTCATTGTGTTTTAACCTCAGTTGTAAAGGATTGTTTTAAGGATCCCATGGGATACCCCTCGCAAACCGTTTTACACGCTGCATATGGCGACTCACCTCTGCGAGAAACATGACTCTGTAAACAGTCAAGGTGGCTCAGAGGTACATGAGGCCTCTACGACAGACGAATATAAATGACGCCGTTCTTTATGTGTCGTCGCGTCCGAACTCTGTGAGTTGTCGTCCTATCCAATGGTCTTGGAGTTGGTGGGTGTGGCTCCTCCCTGCGTGCACCATAGGTGTCTTACTTGTTGGCGACATAGTGAATCCACGCCCCTTCCGGCGTGTTTTCCATGGGTGTCTTGCCTTATTGAATTATATATATAGATACTCGGGGGTTATTGTCTGATGTTTAGCATTTCCCCGTGTTAGCAAAGGATGACTGCCCTGTTCGGAAATTGCATGTTCTTATTTTGGAATCAAAGGCTGTCAGAGAAATGTAAAGCTTTGGAAACTTCATAACTTTATATATAAAAACACAAAAAAAAATTAAATATGTGAATTCTGTGCTGTACTGCAACAGTAACATACAGAGTCTTCATGTCTTCTGATGTAGTTGCAGTAATGGTTTCATAGATTTCTTACCACTTTTTTCCTGATATACCTAACTGTCGTCAGCTTGTTAATGCCTTAATATTGAGCAACCACAGCAGCTGACTTCACAAAATAAAATATACCCAATAATTCAGTCTTTACTTGTAGGGTCACCATTTTCTTTTGTCTCTTGGGAGCACTTCCAGAACCACTAGAAGCACAACATTTAAGACCTACGATTATAAATATATTGCACTAAATAAGATCCAAAATGTTGTAAGAAATGCAAGATAGAACAATCACTGCATAAGGAAATCACGTGTGTGGGGCTGGCTGCCATGACAAAGATGTGTAGTGTGCCTTCGACAAAACTACGTAGTTTTGCGGTTCTTTAGTGAACTGCAACTTTTCACAAAGTGAAGCTTATTATAATAAATATGTGTAGATTTATGATAGTAAATGATAAATATAGTCAATATTATAAATACTAGACCTTTTTAGTTTTCTTTACTTTTTCTGACCTATGTGCTTGTGCAGGAATTGCAAGGTCTGACTGTATATATATATATATATATATATATATATATATATATATATATATATATATATATATATATATATATATAATATACACACACAAAAAGCACTGTAAGCTCCTCTGATGAATGTTGGGCCACCAACCTCATTTAATTTTTTCCACAAAATAATGAAAAAGGGCCAATATGGTTAAAAAATAAACAAAACAAGAAAGATGCCAGGCTAAGCAAATGTTGGGTTAGAATCAGGGTGGAGGGAGCTCTGTCTTGCAGTGCTGGTTGTTCCAAACTAAACACCTCTTTCCGGCAGCTGTGTGCTTTAGAGGTGAGAGACCGGAAGGGTTGGAATCAGCTGCCCTCAGTGGGTGTCTTCTCTGTACTGAGTAAGGAACAAGAGAGGAGAATGTTAGCGTGAGCGCCCCCTCTCGATCCAGGGTTGGTAGTACCTACCTCAGAAGAGCCCAGAGGTTGATCCATAGATTCACCTTTGTGATTCAAAATATATACCATATATGCTCACGTGTAAGTCGGGTCTTGAAACCCGAAAAATTGATCATAAATTCAAATCCCGAATTATATGCCCTTTTCAAAAATACGACTATATATATATATATATATATATTATTATTATTACATCTTCTTGCATCCTTCAATCTCACAGTTTCTCAGACACATTGAATTTTGTTCCAGCAGTTCAGCTACCAATTTCTTTCACTACTTCAATGACGTTTAATTTAAAACCAGCTTCATATTGTCTTCTGATTGAATGCTCCATCGTAGAAAAGGGATGCTCTTACGATAAAGGTGTATGAGGGTGTAAGATACAAAAACACAAACCAGTGCAAAGTCACTTCAGAATAGTTCAGGTATTACCAGAGAGAGGTTAGGAGCACATACAGCGCATTGCCGCACCTCATAGAACAACAAGGCAGTATGCTCCGTGGTTATTCTCTCAGCTGGGCGCTAGTATTTCATAATCCCTTGTACCAACAATTTGAGTTTTCCGCATTTGACTTATACCACCGACATTATAAAATACCAGAAATTATACTGCAAAATCAACTCTCGACATGGAGTTTCCCCCTCATCTGGAAGTGCTTACAGACCACGTGGGCAGAAGAGCAGAAGCACTTCAGGGGTGGCCAACATAAAAGGAGCTGTCTGCCTCACAGAGGCAAGCCGGAGTCGGGTGGAAGTTGGATGAAAATTGCTGGGAGGAGCGGAGGAGGCAGTGAGTAAGAGAGAAAGGAAGAAAGAAGGATCATTGTGTGCTGTTGTGCTCCTGCATATTTGTGGCTGTGGTGGGAAACGTTTGAGGGAAGAGTTTCTCATAATAAAAGACGTTTTGTGTTTTAAACTGGTGCCCATGTCTGTAGTGTTCGGTGTTTGGGGAGCTAGAGTGCCCCCTAGTCTCCACTATATATATATATATATATATATATATATATATATATATATATATATATATATATATATATATATATATGTGTGTGTGTGTGTGTGTGTGTGTGTGTGTGTGTTGCTCTTCTATTCTATAAGTAAAAGTGGTCTTTTAAAATTATTCTTATAATTCTTTCATTTATTGGGTCTTACTCTAAGAGGAGTTACAAAAAATACAAACACCTGACACAGTGTTAGCAGTCCTTGTTCGTAGCTCTCGAAGCTGGCTACTGGCTCATAAAGAAAAAGAGATTTTAATTTTTAACAACATCATTGTTTCTTTAATTTGCATTTTGTTTTGCATGTCAAATATAGACTCTCAATATAACATTATCCGGGATAAATAAAATGGTTCCCATGTTACATCAAACCATTATTAGAACCTCTGGAATAGCCTTACTTTGCCTTTCATTTTTCAGTTAAAACCCTTCTGACAATACAAAAGGTAGTTATGGCAACAAGAAGATTGATTCCCTTGATATTGTTAGCTGACACCATATTGTTACAAGAAAGGGATTACAAGAAATTACAGCACAGGTTAATCTGAGAAAAGTAGATTTGAGGTAACAGTAAATGTTTCTACAGATATTAACAAAAGGACATTGATTTAACCACATCATTACCACAGTGTGCACTTCTTTAATGTTGGAAGTGACATCCTCCACATCTTCTAGAACCCCGTGATGCCCAGTGTGATTGTCTACACTGTGGTGTGCTAGGCTGGTAACATCACATCAAGAGAGGCCCACCGAATTAACAAACTAATTAAAAGTGCAGGCTCAGTTAGGGGACACACTCTGGACCCCCTGGAGTTAGTAATGGAGGAGCAAATAAAAAAAAAAAGAGTGGCATTATAGGCAATGCTGAACATCCTCTCTCTGAAACACAGAGACTGAGGACTTTCACTCAACAAATTATTCAGCAGAAGACTGTCAAGAAACAAGACTTGGGGCTGATTCATATCAACAGCAATATGTCTGCATAATGCATTACTGTAACTGTGACGGCCAAGCCAGACGTTTTCTTTATTTAAAATTTTTCATTCTTTTTATTCATTTTGGTGTGTGTTAAGACCATTGTGTATATGAATTTATTTATTTATTTACTTACTTATGTAGTGACCTATTTATGTATTTAAAGAGCTTCTGCAGAAAAGCCAAATTCCCAACTGATGACATGTAATGTTCTATCTGTCTGTCTATCTATATATCTATCTTTTTAGGTACTCTAGAAGAAGTAATGCATAAACAGGCAAAGGCCGATTATCAAAGGTGCATACTTGTATATGTAGGTATTCTCAACATATATACAGTATATATATATATATATATATATATATACTGTATAGTGATATACAGTTATATGTTCAGGGGTAGCAACCATGGCCTGTGCAATACCTCCCCCTGGACGCTAGGTGGCCGGCTCCCCCTGGGTTGCAGCAGCGCCTCGCTTTCCCGCAGGGCTCCATGGGAATTGGAGTAGGGTGCAGCCCTGTTGGGTCCCGCAGGTGCCGACAGGGGAGGCTGCAGCTGGGACTCCTGAGCCTGTATGGGCAGCGTATTTGGCAGACCCAGAAGTGCAGCCAGAACTCAGCAATCAAGAACCTGGAGCACTTCCGGGTGGATTATAAAAGGGCCCAGCAACAACCACTCAAAGGCCAGAGTCGGGAGGAGGAGGATGAGGTTGCCTGAAAGGAGTGGTGGAAGAAGAATAGTGTGCCTTTTGTTGTTGCTCTGTGCTTTGGGGGACTGTGATGTGCCTGTGGGACATGGGGAAGACATGCCCCACAGGTGAAGACAATAAATCTTTGTTTATTTTTATGCATGCCTCCCTGTCTCTGTGTTCTGGGTCGGGCGCCTATATAGTGCCTTTCACTATATATATATATATATATATATATATAACCCGAAAAATCAATCATAAAATCAGACGCCGACTTATGCACCCGTTCAAAAATACAACACTTAATTTTTTTTTTCCATCTTCTTGCTTCCTCCAATCTCGCGTCAACGACTTTTAATTTAAAACCAGCTTCATATTTTCTTCTGATTGAACGCTCCATCGTAGATAAAGGATGCTTTTACGATAAAGGTATATGAGGGTGTGAGATACAAAAAACACAAATCAGTGCAAACGTCGTTTCAGAATAGTTCGGCTATTACCATGTGGTCACATAGGCACAATGCATAGAAAAAAAGGCCAGTTGCTCCGTGGTTACTCTCTCAGGTGGGCATTAGCATATCATAATCTCTTGGACCAATAGCGTGAGTTTCCGCATTATAGACTTATACGACTGACATTATAAAATACCGGAAATTATATGGTAAAATTGTCCTGACTCATCCGCGGGAGAACTTATCCATTAGTATATACAGTGTGTGTGTGTGTGTGTATATATATATATATATATATATATATATATATATATATACACACAGTATATATATACATTGTGAGGGATTGCCGGCCGTGTATCCCGGCCAACAACCCCAAACCGCCATATGGAGCCATCCCTGCAACATGGAAGGGCCCAGAATTCCAGCAGGGCATCATGGAACTTGGAGTTTTTCACCACAGCCTTGCTGGATACCATGGGGGCCACCGGAGGACGCTGCAGGGAGGCCCAGGGACTTGTACTTTCCCTATAACCCGGAAGTATTTCACAATCGTGGAAACGGAAGAAATGATATACTGGGCTGAAGAAAAGAGATTACCCAACCCGGAAGTGTTGGATAATCACATGGACTGAGGGCTCAGAAACACTTCCAGGTCAAGGAGTATAAAGGACTGTGGGAGATCCCAGACAGACAAGCTGAGTTGGGAGGCAGGGTGGCTAAGCGTCTGGGAGAGGAGGATTGTTATTGTGATTGGTTTATTGTTTATTGGAGAATTGTGGAGAGGAGCGTGCTTTGTGCACATTATTATAATAAATAATAATTATTTGGACTTTTACCTGGTGTCTGACGTGGTGTACAAGGGTGCGAGAAAAACCCTAATCTGTCACAATATATATATATATATATATATATATATATATATATATATATATATATATATATATATATATAGTGAAAAGATAACAGGGGAACAGAAAAAGGTTTTGGGTAGCCAACCTGTATACTTGAAACAGATGCAAAAAAATCAGCAATCCGAAAGGTCATTACAATTCAAGACAGAGCTGAATTAACAGGAACAAGGTGGTGTTTTTATAGGTGGGTCGGAGGAAGCGATGTCATTGGGGCCAGAACTGGAAGTGATGTCATGGGGGGCGGAACCGTAAGTGATGTTGACAGGGTCAGGTGGGATTTACCTTGGGTGGTCTGCAAGAGAAAGAGAGAAAGAACAGAAAGTACACACTGCCACCCCCTTGTTCGGCATTATATTACCATCTTTTGAGCCTGTTGGTTGTCTCCAACTAGCACGTGTGTAACAATATATACGTATAAATTGTGGACAAATGGAAGGAAACTCATCATGTCTAGAAAGTGTTGGCGTGCCAGCCAGGTCACCCCTTTTAAATCCACAAAGATAAAGAAAATGAACACTCAATGACCTATATAACAGTGAGAAAATGGAGTAAACTGAAAGAGATCTTAGTCTTTTCTTATCAGAAATCAGTTTTGCTGTCTTCAGGAGCACAGTGCTGATTACAATGCAGGTATCTGAGACAACACTCCTCTTTAGCCCTTGGAGTCAGTTGCCCTCAGTGGTTGTCTTCTTGCTGCTGTGAATAACAGAAGAGACAGTAATGTTAGCGACTGTGCCCCATCTTGCCCTGGGGTGGTATCGCTTACCCCTGGTAAACTTGAATGGTAGTCCTCTGACACGTATGTGGGATAAAAAATATATATACATAAACTCTCAAAAAATTGTCAGGAATAAAAATGGAAAGAAATCTTGAATAAGGCAATTCAGAGAGAGAAAGACCCCCTACCAGGTAGGTTGGGCGTGCAACGGGTGTCATAAAATGGGGTAAACACAACACACAAAACAGAATACAAGTAAGAGCTAAATGGCCAATCTATCACTGCCACCTCAGAAATACAATTCAATAGTACAAACTACTCACTACTCACCAAATGGATGGTGTTCCTCTTCCTACATGGGACTATAAAATGGATCGACTTGTCTGGAAACAGCCCTCCAAGACTAGGTGGCACACATCTGCACGGCATGCTGGGAATTGTAGTCTGAGGAGCCTTGTTGATATCCATTTGTGCCTCCAGAGGATGTGCTGTAGGAAGCACTGTTCCTACTTTGTGGGGTTTCTGCCTAACCCCAGAAGTGCTTTCTTTGTTTTTTGACCTGCCACATGAAATAAAAGCGGCTCCCTCATCTCATTTGGAAAGTCATAGTCGGAAAGAGGAGGATAAGATTTGCATGGAAGAAGTGAAGGAAGGGAAAACAGAAATGAGGATAACTGTGTTTTGAAGAAAACTAGTCAGTCAGTCAGTCATTGTCCAACCCGCTATATCCCAACACAGGGTCAAGGGGGTCTGCTGGAGCCAATCACAGCCAGCGCAGGGCGCAAGACTGGGACAGATCCCGGGCAGGGTACCAGCCCACTGCAGGACACACACACCCACACACACTAGGGACAATTTAGGACCACCAATGCACCTAACCTGCATATCTTTGGACTGTGGGAGGAAACCCACACAGACACGGGGAGAACATGCAAATTCCACGCAGGGAGGATCTGGGAAGCGAGCCCAAGAAAACCAGTAAAAGTATTATTATAAATATAAAGCTATTTGGTTTCGGAACCAGTGTTTGTGATGCTGTGTCAATGGCTTGGGGTCCTGAGATGCCCCGTAGTGGCCACCACGTTTACACATACAGTCAGCTGCGAAAATGACGCATCTAATGAATACTGACATGAAGAGGATAAATAGTTATGTGATCAATTGCTTTGTGTTTTATATTTGTAATTAGTTTAGACTATTCTGTGCAGATGTGTTTACATTTATTCTCTCTTTTTCTGTCGACCAGTGTAAAATTAAAACAAACCACTGCGATTCAATGTATAACAAGAAAACACTGCACTGCAAAAGGAAAGAAATGCAAAAATGAATCTAAGATTGATAACATCTAGACAAACAGTTCAAGCAAATCTTTCCTCGATAAGAAAACAATTGAGGTTATTAGTTGTTTGCCTTAGTCAGTGTCCTGATATCCATCGACTGTACACTCTGTGGAGCGGAGAAAGGAAATTGGTTTCATTCAGTAAATCTACCAGCATTAAAGTACAATAAGAATCTACCTGGCAGAAAAAAAAAATATTATAGATCTGAGAAAACTCATATGGAGGCCCTCAGATTATTTAAAGGTTTAAACTCATATTGGACATGAACACAAAATAAACATGTAGTGCCATATAACCGTAACTTTTACATTTTTCTAAATAGGGAAAATTTTATGTTTGACACCAATGTACTTTCTGTTGCGTTTTAACTGACAACTTCCCTAAGCAAAATGGACAAATGCAACCTAATTAAATGTCATTGAGGCCCTGTCACCGGGGAGCAGGACAGCTTAAATAAATGAACACAGATGAATATTTGCTGTGGCATCTGCACCATCAGCATCCAGTATGTTAAGGCAAATTCAAATTGCAACACATCTTTTCCTAAAATTAGCGATGATGAAACTCCTGGAAAATCAAGCCCATCATGTTCATATCTATCTATTATAGTAAAAAAAACTTGGGTCGAGACGTGATCATCTTGGTGAGACACTTTGAAGCCCCGCGAGACCACTTGCATGTCACGCCCAACTTACAAACAATTTCTCAGAGGCACTTTAACGTCCCACGAGACAAGGAAGTGAGACAAAAGGACAGCTGCTGTACAGGCTTTTAAATGATCGACGCGCAGCAGGACCTGCAGCCTCTTGTGGGAATAACTCATTCATTAAAGCTTTATTACTGGCAAATATCAAGAAACAAAAAATGAATGAAAATGAATCCATCCATCCATCATCCAACCTGCTATATCCTAACTACAGGGTCACGGGGGTCTGCTGGAGCCAATCCCAGCCAACACAGGGCACAAGGCAGGAAACAAACCCTGGGCAGGACGCCAACCCACCGCAAGGCACACACACACACACACACACACTAAGGACAATTTAAGATCGCCAATGTACCTAAGCTGCATGTCCTTGGACTGTGGGAGGAAACCAGAGTACCCGGAGGAAACCCGCACAGACACGGGGAGAACATACAAACTCTACGCAGGGAGGACCCAGAAAGCGAACCCAGGTCTCCTAACTGTGAGGCAGCAACGCTACCAACTGCGCTACCATGCCGCCCCTCGCCCCTGGGGTTGGCTAGTGAAGTGAGCAGGGGGCAGAGCCCCTTAGATATTTAAATTTTATTCCTCAGCTAGCTTTGTTATCCAGCTTCACCCTGGAAATTTCACCAGACAACAGGCCTCAGTTGTAGTGTCGTCAGTTAATCGGATTGATCAGAAACACTATGTAACTAAGTTCTTTCTCCTGTATACGATATTTATAAGGTTTTTACCAAAATCAAACCTTCCTGTCAGACACTATGATCAAGACTTTGGACATAGGACTCCAAGACCCTGAGGTTGTGGGTTCAAATCCTGCTACTGATGCTGTGTTATGATGAGCAAGTCACTTCACTTGTCTGTGCTCCAATGGGAAAAACAAAAGAAATCGTAACCAATCGTATCTCAAATGTTGTTAAGTCACCTTTCTTAAATCTGTCAGGCAAGTAAATAAGTAATCATAATATTATTATGGAGCTACTTACTCTTGAACATGCTATACACAATTGCATAGGAGTAAAATATTCTGCATTAGTGCAGTTCCTGCTTTTCTGAGTGACTTGGCTTTTGTCGGTCACTGCAAAACAATTTTTTTTGTATTCTTTTGAATTGAAAAGATAGATAGATAGATAGATAGATAGATAGATAGATAGATAGATAGATAGATAGATAGATAGATTAATAATCCCAAGGGGAAATTCACATACTCCAGTAGCAGCATACTGAGAAAAAAAAAAATAAATTAACTCTTTTTTTCAAAAAATCGATGGTTTCACACAGAAATCAACATAAAATGTCTGTTGCTGAATGCTGTGGCTGCCAGATTGCCAAGAATGAGTGGCAGGCTTGTTGCCAGGCTGTCTTTGCGTGGCTGGGGCAGCAGCAGTGGCAGTCATGGTCGCAGTGCATTACATTCTGATTGTTAAGTGGCCGTCCTCCCTGGCGAACATTGTCAGTAACACAACTAGCTGGGGACTAATCAGCTGAAGCTGGAACCTCACATTCGATTTCGATCCTTTGTATCAAAATCTGAGTCCAACAAGTCATAATCCAGTTCAGAGATAATAGACAAGATGTCGTCCATTTTTGCATTTGCTTTGATTTCTCACCAGATGTCACTGCCATTTTTGCCATTGTGTGCGCCTTGCTACTCACATGAGCGCAGGGAATCTCGGTCAAACCAATGAATCTAACTTTCCTTCGAGCAATGAGAGTCCATTAAATTGGTTGGTTTTGTCACAGTTTACAGATGATTACCATTGTCAACTCCTCCTTTTGACAAAAGTCGACATTAGCCCTGAAAGAGTTAACTGAGTAATAAAAATGCAAGCGTCACAGACAATAACTTTGTATAATGAAAAAGACGATAAGTAGGAATAATGTGAAATGTGAGTATATACAGGGGTGGGCAAAAGTAGGTTTATGGTTGTGAGTATGTGAGGCTGGCAATTTCAGCACTTACAAGATTGTACCTATGTCCATTGTGACATTCTTTTCAGTTAATAAAGCTACCGTAATAATCATAACCTACACGTCTTTTTCTATACGGACAACATTTTCAGATGTTTATAATTTTCATTTGCTTACCTTGTTCTCTCAAGTATTTCTTTTTCTCCTTTTCATTAGTTGTATGTAGCAGCACTGCTTAAAATTGCCTGCAACTCTCAGCTGCCCCAATGGTATTACACTATTGGGCAGATTCAGAGGGTGCAGGGGTTGATGGGGAGAAGGAGGATTATACTCTAAATTAGAAAAGGATCCAAGAAGACTCAGAGAGAATCACAATCATCTATGTACATTTGTTTCTGCACTTCTCACCCCACCAGTAGAATACAATCACCCCTGGATTACAGCTTCGTTCCGGATTTATGGTATCTTGTGCCTGCTTGTCCATGCAATTTTATCTGGGTTGGTAAATGTCTTAGTCCCAGTGAGCACTCCCATCTTTTACAGATCTTCACACAATAAGACTTTCATAAAATTCAGGAAACTGTTCATTCAGTATCTCGATTCATTCTCACCATCATCCACACCTGTACTGGATTGTGCTATGGATTGAGTCATAAATTCGATAGTTTATCATCAATTTGTAGTGATTTGCAACCTTTTTCAACTCATGGCACATATAAACTAATTACTAAAATTATGCAGCACAATAAAAATATATAAAATATTTTTTGCTGATCTGACAAAAAAATAATTTGAATTTTGATTAATTTGCAGTTCACTCTATTGGCTAATGCTGCTGTCAATAGTTTCTTCTATGTCCTTCATTTTCATAAAACCCCCTGTCAGCACCACACAGAGCATTTAAGTTAACATAATATTAATAAACCAGTTACGGTGCACTGCACATTATACACTTGACTTGAGTATTCGTAGTTTTCATACTCTTCCTCTGTACATTTACCATTCATTTGCTTAGAGGTTGATGCGCTTGCAGCTTCCTGAGCAGCTCTTCTTTTCTCCACCCTAGTGGCCCGCTTCTTCTCTTCTTTTGTTGTCAATCTTTTTGCGTTAAAACTGATTAAGTCAGTGTTTGTGTTGCAATTACTTAGTACGTTTTCTTTAATTTTTCACTTAAGTTGGCACTTAAATCTTCAATCTTCACTCGAGAATGATTTAAGATATAAAGAGGTAGGGGAAGTGACGGTGAAGGTGTAAGTGATGAGAATGGCACATACACATGCGCCACATGGCCGCCCTGCTGGCTGCTGCCGAGAGTTGATTCTACAATAAAATAAAATAAAAATTAAAAGAGAAATAACTTTGGAGGTCAATCATCACCCCGAAAGCAGATAGTAGACGTCACATAGTATATGTGTGCCAAATTTCAGGTCAATAGGTCAAACGGTTTGTGAGGTACAGGTGATTTAAATTCTAGACAAACGGACAGCCACGGTAGCGTATTATATAAGAAGATGTCAACAAAGAAAACATTTATCAAGAAATAAAAAGACATGTGTCAGCTAATTTTCTTTTATTTTTTTATAATGTCACCAAATGTCATTCAAATAATGTCACCAAATGTCATTCAAATCCATTTTTCTATTGTGGTTGTCTCCACATGTATTGTATATATTATACGTCTGTCTTCTGTGAGACTATGTGTGGAGCCCAGTAGCTGCAGTGGTCTACTTGTCTGTGTGTCTGTCTCTCTCTTCTGTCGCAGCTCACATTATTATATGCAAATACATTATTAAGCTTCAGTTGCATTTCGCTACTAAGCGCCTGAATGGATAACAATTTTAGCTTTTCATTTCCTCTTAGCATCAAATATCTTTTGCTCTCTCCATGATACCCCAGAAGTGGTTTAAAATGCACGCACTGGAGGAATTGGGGATACGAGTGTTTTATGAAGAAGCCCTGTGGGTGTAGCTTTTGTAGCATAGGATTCTGCTACAAACTTTTTAATGGGTTTTCCCCTGATGTGTATTCCCGTTTGAGAATCATGTCTGACCCTACAAGACTAGATGAATGGAGTCTCTCTGATAGAATGAAGTCTCTCTCTCTCTCTCTCTCTTGAATGGGCCATTCATCATGGCAAAATGCACGTGTCGGGTTCTGTAACTTGTGATATTACATAAAGATAATTGTTATGGAAATGAGTTTCAAGAACACTTCTAAAAATGCCCAGTAGAGGGTGAAACCCTGTCAAAAACCCTGGCTAGATTAAAAAAGGGCTGGATAAAATCTTTATAAAATGAAACATTTATTATCACAGAAATGCTCTGTAAGTACATGAGGTTCCTTAGAGTGAACAAGGAAAAAAGGAGTTGGCAGCCAGGGTAATCCAGGGTGAACAAGTCTCAATACACAATCCAATGAAGCAACAGAGCAAAATGGTCAAAAATCTAGTCAATCAAAATAGCAAAGCACAGTTTAAATAAAAGTAAAACTCATCTCAAAATGAACCACTAGGAATTGTGGGAGACCCTCCAGTTTTATTGGATGGAGGGGAGTTACTGACGGTGATTGGCAGGTAACACCCATAAACTACATGGAATATAATACAGACACAGAAAACAAAGCAGATAATAATCAAAAACAGCATTAATATACCTCGATGTCTCAAAATTGAACAAAACAGACAAGAGTTTGAACTCCTGCAAAGGGAGGGACCCTGACTGAGCTATAAAAATAACAGGTTGGCTATTGGCCTTAAAAGCTTTGATCATTAAAGTATATACAGCACTTTTCATCTTGTCAAAGGTATTTATCTCTTGTATTTCCAGTTGCCTTTATTCCTGTCTTAAATTTAAGTGATAGGCTCTTATGTATGATATTTATTTGTTGTAGGATGTGTGCTTTTTATATAATTTGTTCTTCGTTGTTTGATGTACTTGCACTCTTTAAATTTGTAGCTTTTGCAATTTCATTGTACTGGTATAATGACGATAAAGGATTCCTTCGTTCCTTCCTTCCTCTGGTCATTATATAGTTCAAATAAAAAAGGAAAAAGTACAAAGTGCATGGGATTAAAACAAAACCAGAAAACATTCTCACAGTGCACTCACAGTATTTCTCTTTACAGGTTTCACAGCTTGCTTTGAATAAAGTGCCAACAGTCCCAAAATGGTGATTGTCCACTCCTCTCCCTCTTTTTTCTTCAATTTTTCATACACCTTCTCCAAAGCCTCTGCCTTGTCTCTTGCGACTCCCTTTATTACTCTCTTGTTTGTCTCCCAATGCACTTCTCTATTTTATTCCCTGCCTGTTAGGCACCGTGTCTTCTTTGCCTCTTTCTTACCCTTTATCAAATCCTGCACCTTTGTGTTCCATGATTGTACTGCTTTGTACCCAGTTGTTCATCTTCCTGTCATCCTACCCAACATCTCTTCACCTTCTCCTAATACAACGTTGCTATTCTCCTCTCACAGTTCCTCCACACTCTCAAATAACTGCTCTCCATTTAAAACTCTTTCCTCTAAACCAGTTCCTAAGCCCTCCCCATTTTAATCTCCACCATGTTATCCTTGGTGCGGCTTGCTCGGGTTTTATTCTCTTGCTGACTTTGATCTCCCAGTTCATCACCATCACTTCATGTGGTGCTGTCACACTTTCTACATTTATGTCCATACCATTTTTTATCTCTTTCAAAGGAGATCTTTTACACGTTAGAAATTATCTTTAGTGTTTCCTTTTTCCATTACTTTAAGTGATTTACTTTCTTTTCAGAAAGTGTGTTAGAGTAACTATTAGTAAATCAAATGCTATGGCAAAATCTTCTA
Organism: Polypterus senegalus; assembly: GCF_016835505.1. NCBI lineage: Eukaryota > Metazoa > Chordata > Cladistia > Polypteriformes > Polypteridae > Polypterus > Polypterus senegalus. The sequence continues at coordinate 17,748,919 of NC_053157.1, forward strand.
TCATCTCCCTTTCCTCATTTCTCTCCCCTACTCCCCATCCTCCATGTACCTTCTTTATCATCTCTCTATTCTATCCCACATACCCATTTAGATCACCACTAGAAATCAAAAATTTGTGAACATATTAAAAAGTGGAAAAAAAATTCATTCAACTATGAAAGAAAATTTGTAACAATAGGAGTGGTGCAAAAACCTGTATTTTCATGAATAATTAGCTTTTCTTGCATGCTATAAACACTGACAACTAATGTTCAGACATGTGTATGTGACGCGGCACAACTCAGAATTATAAACTGGATTTGATGGCATAGCCTCCACGCAAAAGTTACACTGTAGACTTGACGTAAAAGTGTTAATATTCTCAAGAGGCAAGCAAAATTCAGACCACATTTAAACAAGTATACCAAAAAGTCAAAATTAAATTCAAAACCAAAGTCAGAAATATAGACATTAAAATTCTAAATGTACTACTTAGCCTTTCACAGACTGTTCTGAATCTTTCATGTATTTTTAGGCCTTTGACGAATACTTCACAGTGTATGCAACCATCTTTTATAGTGGTAGCTCGATGATATTACAGGTGGTGATTGGTCAAAACCACATGATGAGCAAATGGGTTTGTTTCTACAAACAGCAGGATGCATCATGAAGACCATCGTGGAAAATTCTGATATCCGTACACTAAAATATAACAAAGCAAATGCGTCATAAAAATAACAATGAAAATAAATAAAAACAAGAATGACACATCAAGAATATCAAAAAAATTGCAGCGGGAAGGTTTTCCATGAGTTTCTGACATACAATATTTTTGAATTCATACATCTTCTGTGAAGAAATTATGACAAATAGCAAATATTTCATTCAGATCACAGTAAATCTCTGTGAACATTAACACTCATGAAAATAGTCCCACAGAGCATCAGGAATCCTCATTTAAAATCTTCAACAACTTCAGAACAACACACTAGGATCCATACTTTGTGTATTTACATGTAAATATTAAAAATGAGCTAAAAAGCATTAACATTCATGGGAGGATTGGCCAGGTAAAATAACTTTTCTTTCAATTAAAATCAATAAATCAAAACATCTTGGTTTTTCAAAAATATTGTGATATGTAAATACATCTCTTGGTGCTCCTGAACACATCATTAGTGATCTTACCTGGAATTATCAGGTGTTTTGAGTCTTTCACCCACAGACACCCTTGCCCAGGTGACCCAGTCATGGCCACTCAGGTCATGACTTGTGCTCAGTTAACACTTGTTTCTCCCCATAGACCTCATCTCATGGTCTATAGCCATCTCAGGGCACTTTCTACTGCCTCTGTGATGTTCTTGATGGCTGTTCTCCTCTTCTCTCAAGTGGTGCTAGGTGTACTGAAAGTTATATAGAGTGATTGCTCTGTGAAGTCCATCCAACCAACTTCAATGAGCATACACCTTGCCTTCCAGCCCTGTTCATGGCAGTCCAACAGAAGATCCTTGTACTTGGCCCTCTTCCTCTCGTTGGCTTCCTCCACTCAGTCCTCCCATAGGTCTGTCAGATCCAAAAGAACAACACTCTTCATTGCTCTTGAGACAAGAAGGATGTCTGGCCTCATAGAATTTGAAGTGATTTGCCATTTCTGAGAAATTGCCAGGACTCTTTTTTTCTTGCTTGCGGCTACCCTTGACCTTTCGGAAGGTTGTACGTGTTTGTCTGCACGGTCTGACATGCTCTTCATCTCCTCTTCATTCCTTTGCAGTTAGCTTCTGGAAAGGGTTTCAGCACATGATTATGCCACCAAGTGTACTAGCCTTGCTCTGGAGTATTTGGGCAGCAGCTCAAAATGTGCTCCATTGTCCCTCTGTCTTGACATTGTGGACAAACTGGAGACAGCATTTTGCACCAACTAAAGAGATTAAATGGAAAGACGCCATATGTTGCCTGTCCCAGGAATTTTATGCCATGTCAACAGACTGTGCCACCTTTCAGTCCACGTCCAGGACCCTTTCTGTCTCTTCCTCCACTGCAACTTTCCTCCTTGAACCTTTTCATCCTGAACAATTCTGCACTTCTCTTTCTCTTTTACTTGAGTTGTACCGGGGGGTTGCAATCATTGGCACACCCCTATGTCACTACTCACACCAGGACACTATATTGTAGCCGAGCCTGTGCTTGCAGTGCTGGTTAATCAGTTTTTCACTTCCTCACAGTCTCAACCAAAACTCTAGCTTGGGCCACCTTAGGATTTCTACACTCACTGATCACTCACGGATCATCAACACTGTTGCTCAAGCCCCTTGAACCGTTACAATCAGGAGTGCTGTGTTGAGTAATCAAAAAAAATCTGTCCCACTGAATCCCACTTCTGACACCATGTAGATAAATGTTATGAGGCCAGGAGACGGTTTAACTGAACTTTTAATTAGAACAATTCATTAGTTACAGGAAGATGCATTCATAACAACTTGAAAGATCTCCCAAATGCATCCGTGATTAAGGAAATCTCACAAGACTCTAGACAAAATGTAAAAGGAGAAATTTAATAATAAATAACATTATAACACAACAGTGATGTCTACAATAACAGTCCTCAAAAGAAACATTATGATAAGACCCAAAGAGGACATGTCATGAAAGTCAGCCAAAAAGTGTGGAATAGTTTAAATATTTTAAATTAACCCACAAAATCATACACAAATTCAAATTCTTGTAAACATGTATTAGACATGAAATCTCTACATTAAATTTTTAAAATAGCAGATAAACAGAAAATAATAAAAAACATATTTCTAATCACAAGAGCCACTATTCCAAATTGGGTTAACTCAGGGCTCTTCAAATACCCCGTCACTCCCGGCATTGTTTTCAGTTTTTTTTTTATTTATCACAAACTCACTTAATTACTCCATAGTTAATTGGATAGCCTAATATTGCTCACTAATATGACAGATAAAGCCACTGTAGTAATTCATTTTATATTTGTTTATTTTCAAGTGGATTTCTCTTGCTTTTATTCTGTAAAAGTAGATTATTTATATTTTCTTGTATTGCATGGCTTAACAGTACAAAGGAGCAATGTGCTTTCCATTACTTCTGTCAATATCGATATACAAGTAAAATTTGTCCTTATTTACAATGCCCATTTATAATGTAGCTCTTTAAGTGATACACTACTTGTGAGAGTTTATGGCATGCATTTTCCCAGATGAATGCTTGGAATAAGCAATTTTTTCTTATATTAAGTAAAAAGTAGGCCACTTTAGACTTTCAGAACCCTTTCTTCTCCTTTCTTTCTTTCTTTCTTGATTTGCTTGCATATTTTGGCCAAAAAAGTTGCATCTTTAACTATCTTGTAGTCCAACCACGTACCACAGCTATTGTACTGTTTTCCAAGATGGAAAATTAGATGCAGAGATAACCCATAGAGTGCAGTGTGGATGGAACAACTGATGAAGGTATCAGGAGTATTGGAATTGTATATGGAATTCTATTAGGAAGCAACAAAAGGATACGATCAAAGTGGAGCAGATGATATTATTTATCTTGACTTTCAGAACTCATTTGATAAGGTGCCACATGAGAGGTTGGGCTTCAAATTAAAAGAAGTGGGAGTTCAGGGTGATGTTTTTAGATGGGTGCAGAATTGGCTCAGACACAGGAAGCAGAGGGTGATGGTGCGAGGAGCCGCTTCAGAACTGGCCGATGTTAAGAGTGGTGACCAGCAGGGGTCAGTGCTGGGGGTGCTGCTGTTTTTAATAGAGAGATAGATAGATAGACAATTTTAGATAGGAATATAAGTAACAAACTGGTTCAGTTTGCAGATGATACCAAAATAGGTGGATTAGCAGGTAATTTGGAATCCATTATATAATTACAGAAGGACTTGGATAGCATACAGGCTTGGGCAGATTTGTGGCGGATGCAATGTAATGTCAGTAAATGCAAAGTATTACACATAGGAAGTAAAAATGTGAGGTTTCAATACACAATGGGTGTTCAGAAAATTGAAAGTACACCTTATGAGAAGGATTTAGGAGTCATAGTGGACTCTAAGCTATCAACTTCCCGACACTGTTCAGAAGCAATTAAGAAGGCTAACAGAAGGTTAGGTTATATAGCATGATTTATGGAGTACAAGTGACAGGAGGTTCAGCTCAACTCTTATAACATACTGGTGAGGCCTCATCTGGAGTACTGTGTGCAGTTTTGGTCTACAAAAAGGACATAGCAGCGCTAGAAAAAGTCCAGAGAAGAGTGACTCGGCTGATTCCAGAGCTACAGGGGATGAGTTATTAGGAAAGATTAAAAGCTGAGCTGAGCCTTTACAGTTTAAACAAAAGAAGATTAAGAGGTGATCTGATTGAAGTGTTTAAAATTATGAAGGGAATTAGTGCAGTGGATCGAGACTGTTATTTTAAAATGAGTTTGTCAAGAACACGGGGACACAGTTGGAAACTTGGTAAGGGTAAATTACGCATAAACATTAGGAAGTTTTTCTTTACATAAAGAACGATAGACACTTGGAATAAGAAACCAAGTAGTATGGTAGACAGTAAGACTTTAGGGACTTTCAAAACTTGACTTGATGTTTTTTTGGAAGAAATAAGTGGATAGGACTGGCGAGCTTTGTTGGGCTGAATGGCCTGTTCTCGTCCAGAGGGTTCTAATGTTCTAAAGCACATGTGCGCTAATATTCTTTTGGGCGGTCAAAGAATGAAGGTGGGGCGGCACGGTGGCGCAGTAGTAGCGCTGCTGCCTCGCAGTTAGGTGACCCGGGTTCACTTCCCGGGTCCTCCCTGCGTGGAGTTTGCATGTTCTCCCCGTGTCTGCGTGGGTTTCCTCCGGGCGCTCCGGTTTCCTCCCACAATCCAAAGACATGCAGGTTAGGTGGATTGGCGATTCTAGATTGGCCCTAGTGTGTGCTTGGTGTGTGGGTGTGTTTGTGTGTGTCCTGCGGTGGGTTGGCACCCTGCCCAGGATTGGTTCCTGCCTTGTGCCCTGTGTTGGCTGGGATTGGCTCCAGCAGACCCCCGTGACCCTATTTGGATTCAGCGGGTTAGAAAATGGATGGATGGATGGATGGAAGAATGAAGGTGAAGGTTAAAGGTAAGACAGTGCTAAGACCAGTACTGATGAATGGAGCTGAGTCATAGGCAATGAAGGAAGTGCAGGAGAAGACATTAGATGTGTCAGAAATGAGAATATTGAGATGGGCTTATAGAGTTACAAAGACAGACAGAATAAGTACAACAGAAGTGGGAGAGATACAGTGCCCTCCATTCTTATTGGCACCCCTTGTAAAAATTTGTAAGAAATGCTATAAGGTTGGAGAATACAGAGCATGGCATCTGAGAATCAAAGTTCTGCCATGGCCATCTCAGTCCCCTGACCTGAACCCAATTGAAAACCTGAAGAGGTGAGTACACAGGAGAGGGCCTAGGACCCTGGATGATCTGGAGAGATTATGAAAAGAAGAATGGTCTCATATGCCATGCTCTGTATTCTCCAGCCTTATAAAAGGTTACAAGAGAAGACTCTGTGTTGGTATATTGGCAAAGAGAGGTAAAACATATGCATTTCTTAATGAGGGTTTTGTTTTTATCTGAATGAAGTTATTTCAATTAAAAGTTAGATGTTTCTCATTTTCCAGTGCAAGATGACAGTTCTTCAGCAAACAGTGATTTTTTTTCTAACCCTTCTTATTACTTTCTACAAGGGTGCCAATAATAGTGAAGGGCACTGTAGCTAACAAAGTATATTATAAAGTATTTTATAAGCTATTGAATTTACATTCAGTGTCAATTAATGCATATATTTACTCTGGTTGGTTTGTTGGTTTACACCAAAATGACTTATATAAAATAAAAGTCTGTTACAATATACTCTGGTTCTTCTCATACTTTTGACTTGAGCCACCAGCCTTGAAATATCTGTGCATATAACAACTGTCCATTCTGGTTCTTTACACAATATCTGCTGATTTCTTAGTCATCTTTCAGTGCATTTTGTTGTTCGCTTGACCCGTATCTGGTTTCCTGACAAGGCCTGCAAAGGATTGACATTTATTAACCCTTTAAGCTATTTCTTTAAGATGAAAGCTTTGTTACCCTTAAATTATTCTTCCACAACTCACTCAACAACAACAACATTTATTTATATAGCACATTTTCCTACATAAAGTAGCTCAAAGTGCTTTACATAATGAAGAACAGAAAAATAAAGGACACAGTAAGAAAATAAAATAAGTCAACATTAATTAACATAGAATAAGAGTAAGGTCCGATGGCCAGGGTGGACAGAAAAAACAAAAAAAAACTCCAGACGGCTGGAGAAAAAAATAAAATCTGTAGGGATTCCAGACCATGAGACTGCCCAGTCCCCTCTGGGCATTCTACCTAACCTAAATGAAACAGTCCTCTTTGTATTTAGGGTTCTCACGGAAGGACTTGATGATGATGGTCACGTAGAGTTCTGCTTTTTAATCCATCCATCATTGTTGGAGCATCATGAAGCTTTGAGTAGGTGGAGGTGGCGCAGGCCACCACCACGAAAAAAACGGAAAAAGAAACAGAAAAGAGAATAGGGGTCAGTACGGATTTTAGAGCCACCATGAGTAGTTATTATGAGGAAATTGAACATACAGAGTATCAGGATTAAGTTAAATTGAAGTTATAATAAGGCCATGTTAAAGTAATGTGTTTTCAGCAGTGTTTTAAAGTGCTCCACTGTATTAGCCTGGTGAATTCCTACTGGCAGGCTATTCCAGATTTTAGGTGCATAACAGCAGAAGGCCGCCCGCCTCACCACTTCTTTTAAGTTTTGTTCTTGGAATTCTAAGGAGACACTCATTTGAGGATCTAAGGTTACAATTTGGAATATAATGTGGAATAAATTATATGCAATTTTTAATATCTGGAAAACATTTAGGATTAGGGCAGCACGGTGGCGCAGTGGTAGCGCTGCTGCCTCGCAGTTTGGAGACCCAGGTTCGCTTCCCGGGTCCTCCCTGCGTGGAGTTTGCATGTTCTCCCCGTGTCTGCGTGGGTTTCCTCCCACAGTCCAAAGACATGCAGGTTAGGTGGATTGGCGACTCTAAATTGGCCCTAGTGTGTGCTTGGTGTGTGGGTGTGTTTGTGTGTGTGTCCTGTGGTGGGTTGGCACCCTGCTCAGGATTAGTTCCTGCCTTGTGCCCTGTGTTGGCTGGGATTGACTCCAGCAGACCCCCGTGACCCTGTGTTCGGATTCAGCGGGTTGGATAATGGATGGATGGATGGACATTTAGGATTAAATTACTTAGAGATCATAATATAGACAACATCTTTGCATCCTATGAACAAGTTTAACTTTCCAGCAACACATTTCTTTCACTATCTTCAAATTGGAAACTTTGTTAAACAGAGCCTGCCTGATTTTCCACATCTCCCACCTTCCTCTATGCTGTGAAAAATATTGCTCAGTCTCAAGGACTCAGACAGCATCTCTGCAATATATAAAATCATATGTGCAAAGCATAAAATTATTAAACTCAAAATTATATATCAACAACAACATTTATTTATATAGAACATTTCCATACAAAAAGTAGCTCAAAGTGCTTTACATAATGAAGAATAGAAAAATAAAAGACACAGTAAGAAAATAAAATAAGTCAACATTAATTAACATAGAATAAGAGTAACATATCGAGCACGTCTCTCTCATTTAAAACTGTCCAAAACGTTTCCAGGGCAAGATCCAACCAGCCTCACTGGGCCACATGTTTTAGGCCTGCACCAAATTAACATCATTCTGGAAATTTTTAAGTGCCTTTCAGACAGCCCTGGGGTCACAATCCCTCCTAACCCACTAACAGCTGTGTTTGGTGTTCTTCCAGAGGGGCTTAAAGTGGAGAAGGACAAACAAACTGTGATCGCCTTCACTATGCTATTGGCATGTAGACTTATCTTGCTAAACTGGAAGAATTCTAACTCTCCTCTTTTAAGTCAGTGGGTAACTGATATTTTATATTATTTGAAATTGGAAAAAAATCAAATTCTCACTTAGAGTTGCTGTGCAGAACTTTTTCAAAACCTGGCAGGATCTAATCAATAACATTTTAGATTAAGCTCTTAAAGCACTGAGAAAGCAGATTCTCTTCCCATTTCTTTTTCTTTTCCATTTATCTTTATCCGCTTATTAAACTCATCAATTTACTTATTTTTACTAGCTTTAAGCTTTACTCCATTGCCCATGCTTTCTCAGGGGTGGGGGCTGATTTGTTTTCAATCCTATTTTTTTGTAAAACTTTATCTATTTGTATGGAATGATTACAATAAAATCAATAAAATAAAAAAAATATATATTCCTCCACAGTTGAACAATGGCAACTACAGACTCCAAAAGGTAGAAGCAAGTCGAGGTATCTTATGACGCCATGAAACCCATCTGAGGAATCACAAACACCTGGGATGCCAAATGTTCAAAAACAATATGGTGCCCTGAAATGGGGGTACCATGTAGAAAAAGTGTGGCGTGACCAATGTGCACTTTAATCACAATGTCTGAATTTTTTGATTTGTCATTTTAAACTGTAGAGCAGAGGGGTAAATCAAGGGAAAAATGTGTCTTTATCCCAAACATTACAGAGGGCACTGTAACTCATAGAGCGGTCAATGTGGCAGCACACTTCCGATGGTCGATTGCGGACGGTTCCTCGGTTTAGTCAGAATGACTAGCGTAGAGTGAGTGTCATTGTACAAGACAGTTTCTTCTCTCAATTACTGCCTCCAAAGAGTCCCCTGTCAACATATCGCCATAAATCAAACTGACATCATTTTCTCGAGTGGCTTTGGCACGGGTCTAGTGCTGCATCCATGTGCTGCTGCCAACAAGATTTCAAGCTTTGCTTATTTTGCTATAAACGTTTGAATTTAGCATTGATTTGAATTATCTAGTTATACAACAATATGAATAATAAGGTGTAATAAAGAAAAAAGAGATCTAGTTATGTTCCTCTTTGAAAATGCATCATAAGTCCTTAATTTAATAATACTAATACCCCTGCCTAGCAGGAGAAGCATATTTGATGAAGAAGTCAAGCTCTTCCTCAAACAATTAAATTGATATTAGAAATGCAGACAATAATTTGCTAGCAAGCAAGGTGATAGCGAATATTAAACCTACACAGCTGTGTTTCTCAGCAGCATAGGGCATTTCATGTGGCCAATTTGTTCATTGATAAAAGTTTCACGCTTTCTGGCTAATAATGAGACAAGGCTCGCAGGGAGTGACCTGAATCTGCCAGCTTAAATAGAAGATATCAGCGATTCAGCCAGCACAATGTTTCATCTGCCTGTTTCTTATTAATGAGGAGCTGCCACTTTTCTTTTGGCTGCTTATGATGCGGCACTTTAACATTCAGAAGCTGCAAGTGATTCCGAGGGTAACAATTCCTACTTTGATTTTCCTTTCGTTGCACATGCAGAATACTTATTCTGCCTTAAAATATACACACGGAAAAATGTTACAGAGATTAGCAAGGAATCTGCAGCATTTTTGGGAAGTCATTTCAAATGTATAAAATTGCCATCCGCCTGGAAATGTGCTGCGATTGAAGGCAGATTGTAATGTATGTGAAAGTGAATGGAGAAATATTACTTTTATGTGAAAAACAGATTGATATTTTATAATGAAAAAAAAAACAAAATTTCAACTATTGTTATGTGAAAAACAAGATATATTAAATTCAAGGAAGAAAATTTCAGCGACTGCATAGCTCAGTCAGTGAAGATTTGTGCCATACCATTTTGTTAGGTTTTCAGATAGTGTGTGTTGTTAAAAGATGACATTTAGAAATCTAGAATGATGAGAACAGGCCATCCAGCCCAGCTGATCTCACCAGTCCTATCCACTTGATTCTTCTAAAAAAAATCAAGTCGAGTTCTAAAGTCTGCCAAACTACTTGGTAGCTTATTCCAAGTGTCTGTGTCTGTCTACTGTGTGTGCGATATTTCCCCTTAACAAGTTTCCAACTGTGTCGTTTTGTTGTTGTTGATCAGTTGGGCCAACACCTGCATCAGTTCAATTCAGTCTGATTTCCATGGCGGCGCACGTAGTTGCAGCAACTCGGTGTCCCACTAGTCGGTGTTGTGTTTGGTTGTTTTTGTTTTTGTACGTCTTGTGCTTTGTTTTGTGTACAGTCAAGCGAATAACATCTTCAGCCGAAATGATCTCCTTAAGATCAGAGTGAGTTACTGTGTGAGTGTGACTATCGAATTTATCCGCTTGCACAAAATACCGGAGGAAATAGCGAGGAGACCGGGCGCTTCGTGGATTACTATCCCAGCGGGGAGGAGGCACAGGAGGCATCGAGAGAGAAGGAGGAAGCGAGGCTGCTGGGCTGGCATGCTAACCAGGCTAAGGAGGCAGCCACTTAGCCCACCGCTCCTTAGTCTATTCCTATCGAATGCCAGATCCCTGGCGAACAAGATGGACGAGCTAAGGTTACAAATAACAGCGAATAACCACATCAAAGACTCATGCATCCTTCTGATCACCGAGTCCTGGCTGCATCAATCCATTCCGGACTCGGCTATTGAGCTAGCAGGCTACACCGCACAGCGCCAGGACCGAACAGAGGACTCCGGTAAGAGGAAAGGTGGGGGAATCTACTTGTATGTGAATAACAGTTGGTGTACTAACACAGTGATCACAAACCGTCACTGTTCACCGGACATAGAATATCTGACTGTTAAATGCAGGCCCATCTACTTTCCAAGGGAGTTCCCCGTCATCCTAATAACAGCTGTTTATATACCACCAGATGCTAATGCTAACGTGGCGATAACACTTCTGCATACCAACATTAGCAACAAACTGAGCAAATACCCATAGCTGGGGATTTTAATCATGCAGATTTAAAAACAGTAATCCCTCATTTCCACCAGCATGTAAAGTGTGCCACTAGGGGTGATAACACTCTGGACAAAGTTTACTCAAACATCAACAAGGGCTACAGGGCCAGACCTCTACAGCACCTGGGCCAGTCTGACCATTTGTCCCTGCTTCTAATTCCTGTATATGCCACCATCAGGAAATCCGCGTCGGCCATCACAAAGACTGTTACTACATGGCCAGAGGGTGCCTTTCAACAGCTGCAGGATTGCTTTGATAAAACCAACTGGAACATCTTCGAACATCAAGACCTGGAAATATTCACGGACAGTGTCCTCTGTTACATCAAACACTGCATAGACACTGTCACAGTGGACAAACATATCTGGGCTTACCCCAACCAAAAGCCCTGGATGACTCGGGAAGTTCAACAGCTGTTAAAGGAGAGGAATAACGCCTTCAGGTCCGGTAACAGGGACCACTACAGTATGGCGAGAGCCAACCTGAAAAGAGGCATCAGGGAGGCCAAGGCGGATTACAGGAGGAGAATTGAGAACCACCTGGAAAGCAAGAACAGCCGGCTTGTGTGGCAGGGTGTCCAGAAGCTGACGAACTACAAGATCAACCTAAGCGCTGCTGAAGGTGACCTAGCACTGGCGGAGGAGCTGAACATCTTCTTCACCCGTTTTGAGGTCACTGCACCGGATGCTTTAGAGGCACAGCAACACCACACAGCTCACTGTAGTACCATCATCACTCTGGAGGAACATTAAGTGAGGCGCACCCTGCGGGCCGTAAACCCGAGGAAGGCGGCTGGTCCTGATGGCGTACCAGGACATGTACTGAGGGATTGCGCAGACCAGCTGGCTGAGATCTTCACCAGGATCTTCAACCAATCCCTCGCACAGTCGACTGTCCCACCTTGCCTCAAGACCTTCACCATAATACCCTTGCCCAAGAAACCTCACATCTCCAGCCTTAACGACTATCGACCAGTGGCACTCACACCAGTGGCGATGAAGTGTTTTGAGAAGCTGGTCCGTTATCACATTACAGCAGCCCTACCCCGCAGCCTTGACCCCCACCAGTTTGCTTACAGAGCGAACTGATCTACTGAGGACGCCATAGCCATAGCACTCCATGCCGGCGCAACACACCTGGAGAAGCAAGGAAGCTATGTACGCATGCTTTTTGTAGATTACAGCTCTGCATTCAATACTATTCTTCCCTGCAAACTGGATGTCAAACTAAAAGACCTGGGGCTTCCTCACAGCACCTGCAGATGGATCAACAGCTTCCTCACTGGCCGCAGACAGAGAGTGAGAGTTGGCCGTCACACATCACCAACCCTAAGCCTCAGCACTGGGTCACCTCAGGGCTGTGTGCTTAGTCCACTGCTCTACTCTCTCTACACACACGACTGCACCCCGCCCACCAGAGCAACACCATTGTGAAATTTGCAGATGACACTACCGTGGTGGGGCTCATATCATGGGGAGACGAGTCTGCCTACAGAGATGAGGTGGAGCAGCTGTCTTCTTGGTGCAAGGATAACAACCTCCTCCTAAACACTAAAAAGACCAAAGAACTCGTAATAGACTACAGAAGAAACAAGATAGAAGTCCAACCACTAATCATCAGTGGTGACTGTGTGGAGAGGGTGGCAGACTTCCGGTTCTTGGGAGTCAACATAGAGGAAAGCCTATCTTGGAGTGTGAACACCTCTGAGCTGCTGAAAAAGACCTAACAAAGACTGTACTTCCTGAGAGTACTCTGGAGGAATAACATCACACAGAGACTGCTGGTGTCCTTTTACAGAGCCTCTATAGAAAGTATCCTAACATACTGCATATGCATATGGTACGCTAGCGGCACAGTGGCTCAGTGGATAGCACTTCAGGGAGTCATCAACACTGCCCAAAGGATCATCGGCTGCCCTCTCCTCACACTAGAAGATCTACACAGCTCCCGCTGCCTCAAAAAAGCCCATAACATCATAAAGGACACCTCACACCCTGGACACTCCCTATTCGAACTGCTGCCGTCAGGCAAACGGTATAGAGCAATACATGCAAGGACAAATAGACTCAAACATAGTTTTTACCCAACTGCAATAGCACGTCTCAATGCCACTAAAAACAGATAATGGTCACATAACAGCTATATGAATTATGCACTGACTACTGAATGTTTGTCTATAATGTTTGTTTAGATTCACTGTTTTTTAGATGTGATAATTTGCACTACTGAATGTTTTTTATAATGTTTGTTTAGATTCTACTCGTTTTTTTTTTTTATATATGTGATAATGCACTGACCAGAGACATCTTCCAATTTCGTTGTACCTGTGACAATGACAATAAAGATCACTCATTCATTAATGAACTCATCTTAAAGTCACCGTCTCGATCTACTGGACTAATTCCCTTCATAATGTGAAACATTTTCTTTCAAGTCTCCTCTTAATCCTTTATTGCTTAAACTGTAATGGCTCAGCTCTTTTAATCTTTCCTTATAACTCATCCCCTGTAGCCCCAGAATCAGCCTAGTTGCTCTTCTCTAGCCTTTTTCTAGTGCTGTTTTGTCTTATTTGTAGCCTCGAGACCAAAACTGCTCACAGGACTCCAGATGAGGCCTCACCAGTGTGTTATAAAGCTTCAGCATAGCGTCCTGTGACTTGTACTCCACACATCAGGGCGCTATGTAACCTGACATTTTGTTAGCTTTCTTTTTGTCTTTTGAACTCTGTCTGCCAGTTGATAGTGTTGTGTCCACTATGACTCCTAAATCCTTCTCATAAGGTGTACTCTCAATTTTCTGACCGGCCATTGTGTATTCAAAACTCACAATTTTACTACCTACATTACTTTAGATTTACTGACATTGAATTCCATTTGCCACAAATCTACCTAAGCCTGCATGCTGTCCAAGTACCTCTGTAATGATTCAATAGATTTCAGATTATTGTATATTGTATCATCTGCACACTTAACCGGCTTGTTATTTATATTCCTAACCAAATAATTTATACCCATCCATCCATTATCCAACCCGCTATATCCTAACACAGGGTCACGGGGATACGCTGTAGCCAATCCCAGCCAGCACAGGATGCCAGGCAGGAACAAACCCTGGGCAGGGCGCCAGCCCACCTCAGGGAACACACACACACACACACCAAGCACACACTAGGGACAATTTAGAATCGCCAGTGCACCTAATCTGCATATCTTTGGACAGTGGGAGGAAACCGGAGCACCCAGAGGAAACCCACGCAGGCACAGGGAGAACATGCAAAGTTCACGCAGAGAGGATTTGGGAAGCGAACCCAGGTCTCCTTACTGCGAGGCAGCAGCGCCACCACAGCTCCAACCGTGCCGCAACTGTCTGTCTACTTTTCTTTAATTTTTTTTTTCTTTTTATGGTTTGTTACTTGTCTTTCACTTCTCCCATATTTACGTTATACAAGAGTACTTTGCCCCCTGCTCACTTCGCTTGCCAACCCCCCGGCCTGTGTCACATGCTAGCCTCTTTGCGGTTCTGCCGTTCACGTATCGGGATGCGGTTGTACAATTTAAACAGATTTTTATTTTCATGGGAATTGTTACGTATGCATCAACGCAACGTATAACTGCCTGTGATTGAATTTCGTTTCTTTCTCTCTATTAAATAAAACGACTTTTTCAAATGTTTGGCTCTGTTAATTGTCTTTGCAAAAGCTATTCTAACTGGAAACTGTTAATGTTTTAATACGAATGGCATATCAAGATATCCTTTGTTGTCTAATGTTATCCAAAGAAGATGTACTGCATTATCTTTCTGGGATACATCCTTCTTTCTACAGTAATTTGTGCGTTGTAAAACTGGACATTGTTAACGGATGTAGATATTCTTCATGATATTGTAAGTTGATGTTTTCACCACCATCTGTTTCAGCATAGTCTATTATTACGCATTTAACCAATTTGCAGTGTAACCATTTGACATTTTTGGATGCATTTAACCAATTTGATGTGTAACCGATTGCCACATTTGACATCTTCTTTTTTCGTTGCTAGGATTGCGCGTGTACTTATTTTTTTATGTTGGTAACTCTTTGTGATGAAATTCTTCTTTAATGGTGAACTTAAAGTGAAAAAAATGTTAAAATATATAGGAGCTCAGAGTGCAGGAAGTGTGTCTGACAAAAACATTCACAAAAATGAGAGTTGAGGTCTTATTTGAAAATGTTTGAGAGGAGGCAAAAGTCTCGTCTCGTGGGACTTGAAAAAATCTCTCATCCAAAAGGTCTTGTTGAATTAAAGGATTTTTTTTATATAGTAGAGAGATGTGTATTATTTGTGTGTACCTTGTATAGCTTGTCTTGGATTTTATGATAAGAAAGCCACTTGACTTGACTTGATAAGAAAGCATCCCCAAGTCAAGGTTAGGGTTTTGTAAACTTTTTCCATTTTTTTTTTAAGTTTTTTAGTGAAAAGTACACATTTTGAATGCTGTGAGCATATGACATGTGGATTAGGTGGACCAATTGATTTCACGTGTTTTAAATTTGTTTGCTGCTGGTAGTTTTGGCCCCCCACTGGTGCCCGTTGATGGCCTCTGTATCATAAACTTTTTTGCTTCCATTTTCCATGAAAACAGATTTTTTTTCTCAGCCATCTCTACAAATAAACACACAGTAATTAAGAAATAATAAAAAGTATTATTTTTTTTGATTGAATGTTCCTTTTAGACCCACGTACTCAGATGCCCAAAAACTGTACTTGCATGTTAAGGGTGGTAACTGACTTCTTTATCAACATCAGCATCCTGGGAAAGACAAACATGGTACCAAGATATACAAAGTGTTGTACATTTTGTAGGAAGGGATGCTGAATCTGGGACCAGGATATTTGGAGTACATTGAGGAGTGACATTTGTCTTCATTTTGTTGAGCATATTAACATGCCTGATGGGCTCATCTGAGGTACATAATGCCACCCCAGGGTGAGGGAAGGCACTAGTGTTAACTATGTCACCTCCCCATTGTTCCAAAATCCAGAGCAGGTGCCCATTGAGGGTAACTGGCTCCGCCCCTTCTGGCTGGAGCTCCATAAAGCTCGGGCACGTCAGGAAGAGAGTCAGCTGATGATGACCAGAGTGACCTGCAGGACGGAGCTGTCTGTATGCTGACGACTCAAAGGCCACAAGTGACACAATCTGCTTATTATTATTAGTTTTTTGAATTTCCTATACCATTGAGCATCTTTTCTTTTTGGGTATAAAAAACGGGTTGATGTCCCAACATTTTTTTTTACTTTTGTATGCTCCTTGCTTTGTACAACATCAATACATTCTATCATTTAATATGCCTCAATAAACACATCCTCTCATACAACTATAATTCCCATCTATTTTCAATTAAGTGTGTATGCATATTAGATTAGATTCAATTAGATTAGAAAAACTTTATTAATCCCAAGGGGAAATTTATTTTATAGGATTATCAGCAACAGTAGAAAAATACTTAATAGTTAACAATTTTTTTCTCTCTGGCTTTCTTCGTTTCCATTTCTAAGGATCAATCGTCCTCTTAATGCCCTGCCTGAGCCCGTACAAGTCATTCCGTTTTTGTGCCAACTTGGTGTGACTTATGTCACCAAATGCTCTTTATAATTCAGACCACAGTATAATTACTTTCCAACGACTTGAACGGGCAATCTCAGTCTGCATTAAATCAGTTGAACTAATCTCAGAATGTTACTGCTCTCACATTCTACAGGAAATTTACCCAGAAGTAATTGCAACTGACCTGTAAGTCATGTATTTGGAGTCCCATGTGTGCTGCTTGTTAGATCTCCTGAACATAAAAGGGGAGCGAGGAAGCCTTGTGAGCAAAGTTACTCATTTAGTGCCAACGTTTTTCAATCGCCCAAATTTTAAATGTTTAATTAATAAAAATAAATTATTTCAGTTGATTGAAAATACTTTTAATTTCACATTTCGATTAGGCTGAAAGTGCAGAGGGTAGCATTACTGACTCAGAGAGGAGTTCCCCCAGGTTTTGCTTGCTAAAGCTTTTCAAAAATCCATAGTCAACACAGAAGATGATAAGGTAACATATTTCATGGAGCTTACCATCCATCCATTCTGCTTATTTTAAATTATGGGCATAAAGAAGGAACCATTCCTGGGTGGTGGGCACAATCACAAACACATGCCAATTTACTCATTCTGGATTACCATTAAAACAAACATGTACACACTAAACAACGGATAGGAGACACTTGTAAAAATCTACAGTGTGCAGATGAAGAAGCGAAAGACAGACTGTAATTGGACATGGACGCAAACCAGGACTCCTGAAGCTTTGTGGCAGTCGAACTAACCACTATGTCTTCTCTTCTCTTCCATCTCACTCACTCTATGCAGATTGGGTAAATCATTTAAATTAGAGAAATCAATACTTTTCTATTATCGTGATGCAGATCGGTGGGGCCGCCGTCCCCACGGTCTTCAACTGCGAGTCACGCTTCGCAGCACGCCACGTTGACAGTTAATTCCTTGCCACTAATCTTTTCACATTATCTCTTTGATAGTGCAGTGTACCCCGGAACAATGAATATTTGGGAACTTCCAACCAGCGAGGAGACGCCCGTGTCCTTTCTTCAGGACACATGTTTTCTTCCTATAGAAAGGCACTCCAATGGAAATATGTTTACAGACATGTTAAAATGTATAAAGGAGTTCTGGCAACCAGAAAGTCAAATGGAGTAAGTTTTCCGTCTTTAGTTTTTTTGTCCAACACGCCAGGTGAGGAGTAAGGCCCCACCGATTTGTGTCACGATAATAGAAAATTACCAAGAAATCTTTATCATTTGGTGGTAACACTGATTGACAGGTTTGCAATAGGAGGTACAATCGACATAAAGGGACAAAAGAGACAAAAGGGACAACATAGGCTCAGACAGCTTCACACTATTAACATGTTGACAGCTAAATACGAATGAACTCATAGACACCATCACCATCATTAAGGACACCGTCTAAGAGTTTTCCTGTAAAATCAAGATGGGAGACACTGTCTTACAGGAAGCAACCACTGAAAAAGATTTAGGGGTTTATGTTGACACACCATTTTCATCATCTAAGCAATGTGTGGAAACACATAAAAAGACCAATAAAATGTTAGGTTATATTATCAAAACTTTTCGCTATAAATCAAGGGACATAATGCTCAGACTATATGATGCACTAATGACACCTCATCTGTTTAGTCTCAAGCAGAGGACTTCTCTTCAGAATTCTCAAAGGTGTAAATAAAGAAGATCCAGTAGCATTCTTTCAAGTTATTGGTGCATCCCGTATTTGAAGATACCAGTGGAAACTAAGAGGAAGAGCATTTACTGGTAAGACTGAAGCCAAGAAGGATTTCGTTAGAACATTAGAACAATCTAGACGAGAACAGGCCATTCAGCCCAATAAAGCTCTCCAGACCTATCCACTTAATTCTCCCAAAATAACATCAAGTCGACTTTTCAAAGTCCCTAAAGTGCTACTGTGTACTAGTCACTTATTTCATGTGTCTGTGGTTGTCTATATGAAGAAAAACGTCCTCTTGTTTGTGTGAAATTTACCTTTAACGAGTTTCCAACTTTGTCCCAGCGTCCTTGATAACCCCATTTTAAGTTAAATGTCTCAATCCACTGGATTAATGTCCGTCATAATTTTAAACACTTTATTCATGTCACCTCTTAATCTTCTCTCCTAACTCATCCTAGTAGTCAGCCTAGCTGCTCTTCTCTGGACCTTTTCTAGCGCTGCTATGTCCATTTTGTAGCCTGGAGACCAAAACTGCACCCAGTACTCCAGATGAGGCCTCACCAGTGTGTTATAAAGCTGGAGCAGAACATCCTTGGACTTGAACGCCACACATCAGGGCACTATATAACTTAACATGCTGTTTGCTTTCTTAATGGCTTCTGAACCCTGTCTGGCAGTTGATAGTGTTAAGTCCACTAGGATTCCTAAATCCTTCTTATGAGGTGTACTTTCAGACCTCCCATCATGTATTACTATGTGTAATACTTTACATTTACTGACATTAAATTTCATCTGCCACAAATCTGCCAAAGCCTATGTGCTTTTCAAATCCCTCTGTAATGACTCAATGGATTCCAGATTATCTGCCAATCCACCTGGTTTGGTATCATCTGCAAACTTTACCAGCTGGTTCTCACATGATGTATTCAAAGCTATGTGTAATTCTTTACATTCACATTAAACGTCATCCTCCACAAATCTTCCCAAGGCCATATGCTGTCCAATTCCCCCTGCAATGATGCAATGGATTCTCAATTATCTGTCAATCCACCTATCTTGGTATCATCCTCAAACTTAATCAGCCTGTCACTTATATTCCTTTCCAAATCATTTATATATATCAAAAATAGCAGTGGCCCTACCCCTGTGGGAATCTTAATATCAGCAAAATCTGATAGGGCTCCTCACACCATAACTCTCTGCTTCACACCTACACACCACACTCTGAACTCCCACTTCTTTTAGTTTGATGCCCAACCTCTCATGTGGTACCTTAACAAATGCTTTCTAAAAGTCAAGATAAATAATATCATATACTCCACTGTGATTATATCCTTTTGTTGCTATCACATAGAATTCCAGAATTTTGGTAAAACACGACATCTTTCTTCTGATCCCATGCTGACTGTTCAGCAAAACTCCAGTTCTTGCCATATGTTGCTCAATTGTTTCCTCAATAATTCCTTCTTCTTTCTTGGAAAGAGTTGTGGGAATCAGGAACAAACTACTGAGCCATGTATTCAAAGCACAAACCTTGATAACCGTTATAAAGAATTTGAATGAGATATTGGAAGAGCATTGATGGAATGAATGACTTCCTCTCTCTAAACCATCTCTGAAGTTATAATGTCAAATACAAGCATACTGCATTTATTGCTAACAGATATAAACAGAGGATTGTGGGCGTCTGAAATAAGAATTAGAAAATCACAGTGCCGTCACAGTTATTTTTATCTTACTATATATTTTGGATAACATTTGTTTGTTTAAAAAATAATAGTACGTAGAACCACAACCATCTGGATATGTCTCAATGAGTAGAGTCTCTCACTTAGAGTTCAAATTGAAACTTCTACATTGAAGTGCAATGAATTTTGCCATATCTGACTTGTTAGTCTGAGCTGAATTATCACATAGCAGGCATGCACAAAGCAATTCATTTTCTGTGCCCTGCTCAAACTATGAGGAAACTCAAATATTTTTAGGAAAATAAATTTTTATTGGGAATAAAATATGCATTTCATTAGTATATTAAAATAACACAGTGGTTTTACATTAGCGTCAGAAACACTGTGGCAAAAAGCACATTAAAAGAATAATCTATCTGTTAGTATTTAAGAGTAAATTATAGTGTTTTGTGTTTAATACTTTGAGTATTTCAACCATGGAATTAATGAGCTGTTTTTTTCCAGAATGGACCTGGAATAAAAAAAAAGAAAAAAAAAAAAAAGAAAAGTTGAATAGAAGACGGTAGTAAAATTCCAAAAATACAAAAAAGTGTCAGAAAAGCCAAAAGGTTAGAACTAAAAACCAAAACACAAACCAAACCTTAGTAATAAGTAATTACGAATGGTCCTAACTCTTGATGTAGATTTTGCACGTGCTAACTCCATAAAAAGTTTTGTTATTGAATCCAGAATCTTTAAGGTAAGGATACCGTAATGCCATCTTTTATACCGTTGAGGTGAAAGTCATAAGTGGAAGCCGAACGTCATTACAAAACAAAACAGCTAACAAGTGGGTTGCTGTGGGGAGGTGGGTGAGTCAGTTTGTGTGATAGACAAGGACAATATTTCAATAGTAAAGACATGTGGGGCTTGAGATCTTTGTAAGAAACATTCATAAGAATACACAGTATGAAGAATTTTAATGATAAATGGTCATTTATATGAACTTCTTCTTCTTCATCTCCTCCCACTTCCATGCGGTGTCATTGTGTTTGACCAACCCTTCCCTTACAGCTCAGTCCTGCACTTCCTCCCCTGTCAAAGTCTTTTCCTTCAGATCATCTTTTACTTTCTCCACCTCGGCATGGCCTCCCTCACTTTCTTTTGCCCTGTACCTCCATCCCATCACTCTTTTGGCCTAGTATTCCTTGTATCTCTTCATCACATGTCCATACCACTGCATCCTACTTTCCACTACTTTCTTAGCTATTTCTCCCACTTTTGTTGTACCTCTGACCGTCTCATTTCTTATTCTGTCTTTTTCTGTACCTCCACACATCCTTCTCAACATTCTCATTTCTGCCACATCCAACTTCTTCTGCGCTCCCTTTACTGCCCACGTCTCAGCTCCATCCATCATTGCTGCTCTTACCATGATCATAGAAACCTGACCTTTAACCCTTGTGTTGATGCTTCAATCTCACAATATTTCTGATACCTTCTTCCAATTGTTCCATCTACTTGCATTCTGTGGGTTATCTGTCCATCTTATTCTTCATCTTGTGATACCACTGATTCTAGATATTTAAACTCCACTGTTTACATTAACACTAATTGCAGGCAAACCTCAGAATCTTAATCACGATTAAACCTTACATGTTCTGCCTTCTACCTATTTATTTTCAGTTCTCTGTCCTTCTCCATTCTTCTAACTTCCTCTCCACTTGCTTCTTTCCAGTGCTATACAACACAAGATCATTGGCAAAGAGCAGGCAACATGGGGATTGGCCTTTTGCCCCACAAGTCAACACATCAAGTAACCAATTCAAAGAGGTAAGGACTTGAAGAACAGCCCTGGTGTAGAACTCCTCTAACTGGGATCTTGTCTGATACTCCGACATGGCTTATACCCAGAGTCCTCACTCCCTCATACTGTACATATCCTAGACAACAGTCACATGCTCCTTTGGTACTCCTCTAGACTTTTTGAAACGACATTCTATCATAAGCCTTCTCCATATCAATACGCACCATGTGCAATCATTTCTGCTTTTCTTGATGATTCCCTATGACTTGTGTCAATGCAGAAACTGCATTAGTTGTTACTCTGACTGGCAAAAAAACAAAACTGCATATCCCCTATGGTGGTCTGTTCGCTGAGCCTTCTCTTTTAACCCTTTCCTAGACTCAGATCTTGTGTAATGTCAACTTTACACAAGACATTGTGTAGTTTCTACAATCCTGAACATCTCCCTTCTCCTTGTAAATAGGTCCAATCACACTGTTCCTCCACTCCTCTTGTATTATCTCCTGTTCAATGATCTTTTACAATCATGGTTTATAGATTGTTATACTACATGGTGCTATTCCAGCACTTAAGCAACACACAGACACTGACAACACGTGTTAAAAGCACCAAGAAGTTGTTTTTAATTTCTTTTTTCTTTACAGTGCTCCTCAAGCACCACCGCCACCAGTAAATTGGCAAATAAATACAATATTAATCGCAATTAAATCACAATTCTCTCTTCCACACCTCCCAGCAAGCTCTGTCTTCTACCTCCCAAATCCGGCTCGATGGTTGGGTTCCCATCAGTCCTTTAAATGGTCCTACCGACCATGTGACTGGCTGGAACTTCTGGGTCTAATAAAGAACTAACATGTTCTTCAGCCTGGAAGTACTTTGGGGTTTCTGTCCTCATGATTACCTCATATTTCTGGGCTATAAGGAAACTATGAGTCCCCAGGTTCTTCGACAGCTCCCCCTGGTGGTACTCACGGCACCCAACAGCGCTGAGAAACCGAATTCTTACCCTGCGGGAATCCGGGGCACCGCTACATTCCAGGGGAGATACCATCTAGCATTTTGGGGGAGGCAGTGTCGGCAAGTAGCTGCCTTCCCCCATCTTTCCATTCCAGGGTGTCTCGGTTGGGTTGAGCTGCTGGCCGTCCATCACAAGATCTATGATTTCTGTTCTGTTCATAGATTTGAATGCCTGCTTTATTGAATTTTGACCTTTTGTCCATTTATTAAACTGGGGGGCGTTGCCCCCTGCTCGCTTCGCTCACCAAACCCCACGTTTGGTTTTCTGGACACACACTTTTAAGATTTTTTTTTCTTTGAATTGTTGCTATTTCATTAGTTTCACTTTTATTTCAAAACTTCGGTAAAAACAATATTTGGAATCTTTCGAGTCCCAACATGTTGAATCTTTTAAATGAGGTCCGTGAGACATGTGTTTAATGACTTTGTACCATAATTCAGGATAGGTTTTTCTGTTTGGAATTTCAGCACAGACAAAACGATCTACATCATCAGCAGTTAATAATTTTTTTTTGCAAAGTAACTGTTATGGTGTATAAAATCTTTACATTTTGGTTTAATTTTCCATTATATTTTGTTCAAGACAAGACAACAGGTGAACTACATTTAGGACAAATCAAAGCATATCCTCTTCCCTTACACCTTACTTTTATAACAGTTGCTCATAGCATAGTGCTAAAATGGTTTTACAGCCTAGGAAAGAATGCTGAGCCAATACCTCTGGATATTGATTGCTTTATGAATGGACATCTGGGACAACTATTTGGTTTACAGCCTGGGAAAGACAGACATGCCGATGTTTGAGGCAACATCAAAAAACTTTATCATCTGGGAAAAGATAAATTAAAGAGTTTGAGCAAAATTCATCAATTATATTAACAGCCAGCCAATCAGGTGTATTTGTTGTGAAACCACAGCATGACATTTCATAATAAATATGCCTCATTTTGAAAGCAACGTCAGAAGAAGAAGAAGAAGAAGAGAAACAGAAACAACGGATGAAGATGTCACTGGTCATCAGAAAAACATCGTGAACATCGATTGCTAAATCAAATGCCACCTTGGGACATTCATCCTTGTCATCTGTAACTTTTTTGTAAGCTTTTTCTAAAGACAATATATATTCAGACTTTCCTATCATTACCTATTTTATATTATTCTTTATTCCAGTGGTATTATTATTATTCCTGTAATAAATACAATGCTGCTTTTAACTTTCTATGCTTTGTCTTAATGTCTAGAGTGATTGAATTAATAATTTAGATTTCTTTGAGCGCCTGGAGCCTCATGTATAAACGGTGCGTACACACAGAAATGTTGCGTAACAACTTTTCCACGTTCAAATCGCGATGTATAAAACCTACACTTGGCGTAAAGCCACGCACTTTTCCACGGTACCTCATGCCTTGTCGTACGCAAGTTCTCCTCTCGATTTTGCAGACTGGCGGCACCCAGCATCAAAGCAATGCTACTGTTCCTGTGTGGTTACTCTTTATTTTCCTGACACAGCTTTACAAATACACTGAAACTAACTGCATATTGTTTATTAGCGTAATGCATCTGATTGTAATTAACTTGTAACAATATAAAGGTCCAGGGAATAGCCATAGTATTCCAAATACCATAACTGCTTTAGCATTGTTACTCTCACTGCACCTTCTTCTTCTTCTTTCAGCTGCTCCCGTTAGGAGTTGCCACAGCGGATCATCTTTTTCCATATTACTCTCACTGCACAACTCGGAGTATTTATATGACTGTATCTGAGTGTGAATCACAACAGCAGCTGATCGGAAAGAGAATTTATCAGTATTACAGCATCAAGCACATGTTGCCTCAGCCACGGCAAAACGTTTCAAAGCCTTTCCTGTACGGACCTCGCGGTTCAGAAACAGTTTCATCCCATGAACTATAAACACACTCAATCAATTGCTCCTTGTAGAACTGTTTGTATTAATAAGTACAATCACCCTCACTGTAAACTTGCACTACAGTTATAATATTGCACAACCTGCGCCACTTTATAAAGCGCGTATTTACATATGATGACAATATCATTTTTAAGGTGAAATGCAGCAAAATATGTTTATTATATCATACAGGTAAAACTTTAACTTCATTTAAATGATCTATATTCTTCACTGGGACTGGCGTGAAGGATAGAATAATTAAACATGTACTACGAAGATATTTAAATGTACCTTAAACGTTTTGAAGAATCGGCACTCTAAGCTTACAGATGGCTTAACATATATTACAGAGCTGATTGTGTGGTGATCGGTTACTTGGAGAAAGAAAAGCAAAGACTGCAGGGGCGGCCACACCAATATATACTGAATATAAAACAGAAAGAGAAAATAACGACACAGCTAAAAACGCAGCGGCAAATTTCGACAAAAGTTAAACGCTTGTGTCATGAGCACGAGGCGGCTATGCAGTGTCCGCAACGGACGTGGCCATCCGCCGTGCATAAGATGCCATATTAACATTGGTGGGCGAAGGGGCCACCGATTCTTTCTTTTCCCAGGGCCGCTACAAGCTTAGAGCCACCCATGAGTACTGCTGCAATAAATAATTTCATCGAAGGTCGCACACAATCAGTGCGCCGTGAAACCCATGTTTAATAACGTGCTTTAATTCCTATCATCATGAAAATGATATCACGTATACATCTCAGTATTTTAGTTATTCAGAGAGCTGAATAGAGCACATAGAGCACATAGTAGATCAAATACAAAACAAAGCATTTAACGTTAGCAATTACCTTATTTTCTTAATTTGCACCTAGAATATTTTTTTTCTTTTTTTCTCTCCTATGCTTTTGAGTCTCTTTTCTCCACGCTGCTCTTTCTTCTTCACTTAGTTGTCAACGTTTCATCTATAACGTATTGTCCTTATACGCTTTATATGCCCTGAGAGCCCTGGATCTGTATGTGCTCAGATCCTTTACACGACTGTTTTTCTGCCCGTGGTCTTATTTGATATTGGCTGTAAGTAGGGCGTGTCTTGCAAGAATCTCATGTTCTACGTCCCGCGAGACGGCCCTGGGTCAATCTCTTGGCACAAAGTCTGATGTTTAAGGTCCCCACGAGACGCTCTGTGGCCAATATCTTTTGTCTCGCAGGTCTTTTAAGTGTCTGCCGTGATCTTCACGTGAAGATCTCATCTACCTAGTCTTTCTCTCCCAGGATTTTTTTTATAATAGAGAGATTATTGGATTTTAGCATTTTGGCTTTCAAATAATTCTTGTTGTTTTTTGAAAGCTTGTCTTTAACCTTAAATCTTCAGAGCCACATGCCAATCGAAGCCTGCAATGTCAAATGCTCTTTACAAGATGGCATGAATTGTGTTTGGGCGTTTTTGGATTCTGCCATTTTTTATGTAGCTGGAAAGTCTTCAGCTTGTTTTAACCTAATCAGAAAACTAGACATGTACTGCCAGACACACTGTAATGGATGGTCTGTATGATGAAGTAACTTTTTTTTGCAGGGAAGCCAGGCCCAGAGAGCTTAGCTGCGTCCCGCTTCGTTTGACACACACCTGGCAGTGAACCCAACAGCATTTGAGGGATTTCTCTGACAAAGCAATACTGGAGAGAATCTGGGAAGTGGTGCCAATGTACATCTGAGACTTCCAGCGCTCTCAGCCCTCAGCTAATACATGGGCAACCTCTCCACAGACACAACTCTATAATATTAATTTCCAGTTACAAAGATCAGTAATTAAAGGGTCTTATCATATCATTATGTGCTATTTATTGGTCTTGCCTTTTAATTTCATTTGTTCAGCATTCTTAGCTTCTGAAGAAATAACAAAAATATGCTTCAAAGCTAAAGTGAAAGTAAAATTTAAGACCGTGATAAAACACCATGCTGTCATTCAAAAACTTTCATTTACGATAAGAAGAACTGAATTAATTCTCTGAACAAATATGCATGCGCTGTTCTATAAGTTTATTATTTTAATGATCTTAAAATTCTGGGCAAAATTTGAAAAAGAAAATATTAAAAACAACAATGGTAAATAAGTATATTATCTAAAAATCAAATTTTGTACACCTGTGTATTTGACATTCTGTTTTGGCAAATATCATCTTAAGATGTTCAATAGTCTTATCTCAGAATCGTAGGAATCCATTGTAGACAACTGGAGGTAAGTCAAGAATGCTAATCGTTTGTTAAATCTCTTTTGAAAGATTCCATTTTCAAAAATAAATCTATAAGATATAATGTGTCAGGAAAAAATAATTGTTTAAGTTTTTTTTTGAACAAAAAGAAATAATCCATAAAATTTTTTTCACAAAGGCAACACATTTGCATAAGGACTAAAAGGGGCCCCTTGAGTCACATGGGAGAAAAAAATAAACTGAAGTACAGGAAAAAAAATGATGGGAGAAAAGAAAAGAAAATCACGTCATGTTAAATAAATGTTAATATGAGGAGAAAATAAGAGAAAGAAAGAAAAAATGTTATACAATGTAAAAATTGAAAAGAAATTTTTGATGGGAGGATGTAAAAATGATAGGAGAAACAAATGATAAGAGAAAAAACATGTTAAATGAAAAAAAAGATTGGAGAAAAAAGATGAAAAAATAAAGGGTGTTAAAAATAAGAGAAAAAAAAAGAAAAAATGTCATTGAAAAAAATGATGGGAGGTTTTTCTTTTGTTGTTTTTTTAAACATTTTATTAATTTTATTAAAATCCAATAGCATTCCATACAAACAAGTCTAGTCAAGTCAACTTTATTTATAAAGCACTTTACATACAACAGCCACTGAGCAAAGTGCTGTACATAAACTAAATAAATTTAAACAAAACAAAGTAATAACTCAATGAATAAAATACAAGTCAAGTTTAACAAAACTCAGCTCCCACCCATGAGAAAGAGAGCTATGCCAACAAAGTAAAACTTTAATAATAGTAAAAATAAGTAAATAAATAGATAAATGAATAAAAATAAACAGAATAAAAAAGGAGAGATAATCTGCTTCCTCAATTTAAATGCTTATTCTAAAATGTTATTGATTGGATCCTGCCAGGTTTTGAAAAGGTTTTGCACAGATCCTCTAAGTGAGAATTGGATTTTTTCCAGTTTCAAATAGTAAATAACATTAGGTATCCACTGACTTAAAAGAGGTGAGTTAGGATTCTTCCAGTTGAGCAAGATAAGTCTACATGCCAATAGTGAAGTAAAGGCAATTCTAGTTTGTTTGTCCTTCTCCACTTTAAGCCCCTCTGTGAGCCCACCAAACGCATCTGTTAGTGGATTACAAGGGATTGTGACCCCAAGGCTGTCTGAAAGGCATTGAAAGATTTTGGTCCAGAATGATGTTAATTTGGTAAACGCCCAAAACATGTGGCCCAGTGAGGCTGGAGATCAATAGCAACGTTTGTAGGTTGGATCTCGCCATGGAAACATTTTGGACAATTTTAAATGAGACAAATGTGGTCAACATATGATTTTAAGTTAAATAATTACAGTAATCCCTCGCTATATTGCGCTTTGACTTTCGTGGTTTCGCTCTATCGCGGATTTTATATGAAAGCATAACTAAATATATAACGCGGATTTTTCGCTGCTTCGCGCATTCTGCGGACAATGTGTCTTTTTACTTCCTGTACATGCTTCCTCAGTTGGTTTGCCCAGTTGATTTCATACAAGGGACGCTATTGGCGGATGACTGAGAAGCTAACCAATCAGAGCACGCAGTTAAGTTCCTGCTTGCTGAATGCAGTTTTAACCAGGAAGTCTCGTCTCGCTCATTCAACATCAACGTGTTTCGCTGTGTAAAGAGTTGTGCTCTTTTGTGTTTATCTTTGTGCATAGTCAAGCCCTTCATTATGGCTCCAAAACGATCTGCTACTGCTTCAGGGGCCGTGCCCAAGCGCAAACGGAAGATGTTAACGATTGCCGAAAAGGTAAACGTTTTGGATTTGTTGAAGGCTACGATTCTTTTTACTTAAAAAGTAGGAAAGGAATATAAGATCTACGGCCGCAGTGTCCTTTTAACCAGGGTGCAAAACAAGTTGTTAGTGGATGTAATAAGGCAGTAGTCCGGATGGAATCTGCTTTAGGGATTTGGATTGAAGACTGTCAGAAGAAGAACAATGGCGGTGCTACACAAGTGCCTGAAGTGGCTCCTTTAAGGGCTGTAACGCTCTCCTTTGTTGTGCAGTAAAATTAAACTCATTGTTATCGGACAAGTCATCGTGTCATTGTTGGTGAGTAACCATAATTAATTTTCTACTTACAGTACACTGTACTTAGTACATGTACGTACGTTTAGTGTCACTGTACACACATTTACTGTATACTATTTTTGTTGCATTGTACGTATTTATTGCTGGTGGCCCGTTTATCGTAATGGCTGTAACACATGTGATATCGGAGACACTCGATATCTTTAAAATAATATTTAGGTTTTATTGTATATAAACAGTGTGTTTATATACATAATTTCAATGAATCTTACCTAATATCTACGAGAATACAAAGGGATTATGCTGTATAACTCTGCGGGGAATATTTATAAACAGTGTGGGAGAGTTTATAAGGGCTTAAAATATATAAAAATAACCACAGAAACATATGGTTTCTACTTCGCGGATTTTCACCTATCGCGGGGGGGTCTGGAACGCAACCCCCGCGATCGAGGAGGGATTACTGTATATGCTTTGCGCATATGGAGCTCGAGTGAATTCTCTGCATGGCTGCCTTCCACTCCTTTTCTGAGATGTTGAGTGAGAGATCCTTTTCCTGCTGTACTTTGAGATCTTTGAAATGGAGGAACTGAAAAATGAGTTTTTTATATTATGGAGATGCTGTCTGAGTCCTCGAGACTGAGCCATATTTTTTCTGGAGTAGAGGTAAGTAGGAGGTGAGGAAAATTGGGCAGGTTCTGTTTAACAAAGTTTTCTAATTTAAAGGAAGTGAAAGAAATGGGTTGCTGAAAAGTTAAATTTGGAGTGTAATTGTTCGTAGGATGCAAAGACGTTGTCTATGTACAGATCTCTAAGTGATTTAATCCCAAATGCTTTCCAGACATACTGCGTACATTTGAAAGGGTGGAAAAAGGTGGTTCTGGTGCAGAGGTGCCACAGATAAAAAATATCATACTGAAAAGAAAAATGATGGGAGGTTGAAAAAATAATAAAAAATAGTCACAAAACTTGTGTTCTGTCACAAAAGTACTTCTGGTCTATTATCTGGAAACTGAAGTTTTAAGATTTTAGGAGGACACCTTACAAGTTGACCTAACCACAGCGTCTGCTGTGACAATGACTAAGACTGTGCCACTAGACTGCTACAATGTCTCCTTGGAATGATGCTAAAGATGATCGGGTGGCAGTGCTAGTGGCACAGATTCCTGGGTAATCTGTGAGATCCCATCCCCTTCCCCCCTCTGCTCTACTCCACATTGCTATGTACCACTATCCACACACCCCTACTTGCCATTCACATTTCCACACACCAACTGCAAATGTCTCTCTCCTAATACACCAGCTACAAGGACCCTCATAGTTAATCACCAACCTCCCAGCTACCCCAGACTAACTTTCACTGCAGACCAGAATGAACTAAGAAAACTCAGACAGGAAAAAGCTGTTGAGCCTGAGGCATTGAAGGTGTGTGCTGGACAACTTTGCGTGGTTTTTAAGCATATCTTCAATTTGAGCCCAAACTTACAAGGGTTCCAGCAGCATAGAAGACATCTTGTGTGGTACCAGTTCCCAAGATAGAGCAGATGAAAGTTTTAAATGACTACCATTCAATGGTGCTTACTTCAAACATTATGAAGACTGTGAACAGGCTAACATTGACTCACCTACAACCCCTGGTAAGAGCAGCATGGGACCCTCTGCAGTTTGCCTACCAGAACCACATAGGGGTGGGTAGTGCTGTTTTAACTACCTGCTGAACTGAGACTCCTCTATTCTGGAGAAACAGGGCAGCAAGGTGAAGATCTTGTTTTTTGACTTCAGTAGTGGATCCAGCTGGTAGATGTCATGCCAAAACCTCTATTGGAGAAGTCTAGTCAAAAAAATAACAACATTTATTTATATAGCATATTTTCATACAAAAATGTAGCTCAAAGTGCTTTACATAAATATAGAATAGAAAAATAAAAGACACAGTAAGAAAATAAAATAAGTCAAAATTAATTAACATAGAATAAGAGTAAGGTCTGATGGCCAGGGTGGACAGAAAAAAACAAAAAAAACTCAAAAAAAAAATAAAATCTGCAGGGATTTCAGACCATGAGACCGCCCAGTCCCTTCTGGGCATTCTACCTAACATAAATGAAACAGTCCTCTTTGTATTTAGGGTTCTCATGGAAGGACTTGATGATGATGGTCACGTAGAGTTCTGGCTTTTAATACATCAATGTAGGACATCACGGTGTTTTGATTAGGTGGTGGTGGCGCAGGTCACAACCACAGAAAACCAGGAAAAGAAACAGTAGAGAGAGTAATACGGTTAGTACGGATTTTAGAGCCACCATGAATAGTTATGATAATTAATTGAATATACAGAGTATCAGGATTAAAATAAAATTAAGTTATGAGAAGGCCATGTTAAAGTAATGTGTTTTCAGCAGTTTTTTAAAGTGCTCCACCATATCAGCCTGGTGAATTCCTATTGGCAGGCTATTCCAGATTTTAGGTGCATAACAGCAGAAGGCCGTCTCACCACTTCTTTTAAGGTTAGCTCTTGGAATTCTAAGCAGACACTCATTTGAGGATCTAAGGTTACGAGTGTAAGGTGTCAGACATTCCAATATATAAAATGGCGCAAGATTATTTAAGGCTTTATAAACTATAAGCAGTATTTTAAAGTCAATTCTGAATGACACAGGTAACCAGTGTAGTGACATCAAAACTGGAGAAATGTGTTCGGATTTTCTTTTCCTAGTTAGGATTCTAGCAGCTGCATTCTGCACTCGTTGCAAGTGATTTGTGTCTTTTTTGGGTATTCCTGAGAGGAGTAAGTTGCAGTAATCTAGTCGACTGAAAACAAAAGCGTGAATTAATTTCTCAGTATCTTTCAATGATATAAGAGGTCTAACTTTTGCTATGTTTCTTAAGTGAACAAATGCTGTCCTAGTGGTCTGATGAATATGCGATTTAAAATTCAGGTTACAGTCAACAGTTACCCCTAAGTTTATAATAGTAATAGTGGCCTCATATGAAAATGGGAATAGCTATGGAAGAAAAACACTAGTGCATTCAGCAGTATACAGTATATGGCATGCAGTGCAGGAAAAGTAGACTCCAAAATTAAGAAACAATCAAGCAGTAGACAAACAAAGATTAATGATTAGAACACTAAACACACACGTCTTCTGCCCATTTTAAGTAAACGCAGAATAAGAGGTTAAATGATTGAAGTTTTTAAATGGTGGAGGAAATTAACAGTGTGGATGGTATGGATTAGTATTGTAGCTGAGAGTGATTTTCAGATTAAGGTCCTGTCACATTACAACTTCATTTACATTTTCTTAGTGAGTCGGAGGCAATCCCAGCATGCTCTTGTGACAGACAGTCGTGTTGTCTGACACCCCCAGTGACTTGGTTAGATTGTGTAAATTAAGTTTTGAATCACTAGGAAAATCGTGTAATTATACTCCCAATTATTGTGTACTAGAAATGTGATTTAAAGTTGAAGCTTTGCTGTGTTATCTGTGGCTGCTTAAAAACTTGAAAATGGAAAATAACTTTAAAAACACTTTTTTTCCTTATAATTAAGGTGAACACATACACACACACACACAAACCCCACCTAATCAATCCACACACCAACATCCACTTACCCTCTGTATTATCGTAGTATTTCCCTCTACTTACCCTTTACCTGTTTTCTCAAGTGTAAGTGTACTCGTCAAGTTCGTTATTGGGTTGGTCTACTGTTGCATTTTAAGATGAACACACACACACACAGATAAACACACACACAGACCCTAACCACAACAGTGCCCTATGAATGACACACACACGCTGATTAACCCTTAGCACTTTAAACCACACAAGTGCTTTAGGAATAACAGCCTGTCATTCAGCACTTCAAGAGACTTACTTATTTTCGGCACAAACAACATACAATGTTTTAGTGATATCTCAGACCTAAATATTACTTTTGGTCTACAAGAATACATTTACACATACAAAGACTCAGCACTCTTGACTATAGGCCATTTATCAGCCAAGAAGATCTTCTTTATCGTACTGTTCCTAACTATTGAGTGGCGCCCTCACTCTCAGCCTTATAAACTTCGCAGCACAGAAATAATATCAAAAATCCAGCTGTCACCAGGTGCTCAAAGAAATCTAACTTATTACTTCAATCACTCTAGACATTAAAACAAAGCATAGAAAGTTTAAAGTAGCATGGTATTTATTACAAGAATAATAATAATACCACTGGAACAAAGAATAATAGAAAAATAGATACTGATAGAAAAGTCTGAATATATATAGTCTTTAGAAAAAGCTTATGAAAAAGTTACAGATGACAAGGATGAATGTCCCAGGAAGGCGTTTGATTTAGCAATCGATGTTCATGATGCCTTTCTGACGACCAGTGCCGTCTTCGTCAGATCCTCTTCTTCTTCTGTACTTTCTTCTTCTCTTTGCTTCTTCTCCTTCTTCTCTTTGCTTTTGCTGTTGCTTTCAAAATGAGGCATATTTATTATAAAGTTTCATGCCATGGTTTCACAACACATGAATGTTCCATGCACCTGATTGGCTGGCTGTCAATATGATGGATGAATTTTGCTCCCCAGGTAATAAAGTTCTTTGATATTGCCTCGGTTTTTCCTTTCCCAGGCCGTAAACCCAATTGATGTCCCAGATGTCCATCCTTAAAGTAATCAATAGCCTGAGGTATCAGCTAAGGCTTCCTTTCCCAGGCTGTAAACCAAATTAGCACTAAGCTATGAATAACTGTTATAATAGTGAGGTATAAGGAAGAGGATATGTCTTTTTTATTACAATGCCTCCTACATCTGAATTCATCTTGTTGGGATTGAGCAAAATATAATACAGAATGAGATGTAGATTTTATACACCGTAACACCCTCCTCTTCTTATTTTCTATATATTGCCTAAGTCTAATCATGTTCCTCTGATGACGATTCCTGGTAGGAGTCAAAAACTTAGAAATAAAAAACTATTTTAAGATTCACGATTCTCTTTCTCCCTTTGTGGTTTTCCAGTTACAAATATGCGAACCGTATAACAAACCTTTGCTTCCCCATATCTATCTATCCATATACATATATATAT
Source organism: Polypterus senegalus (assembly GCF_016835505.1). Lineage (NCBI taxonomy): Eukaryota > Metazoa > Chordata > Cladistia > Polypteriformes > Polypteridae > Polypterus > Polypterus senegalus. The sequence goes on from NC_053157.1 coordinate 17,782,855, forward strand.
ATTGCGGCAGACGACTGGGGACCTAGCCCCACCGGGATGCCTGGAGAAGGGAAGGGCCAGGAGAGGGGTAATATCTTCCCCAGGCGCAGGAGGGCAGCCCCCCTGGATTACATCAGGATCACGGATGGAGAGCTTGAAAGCTCAACCCTGTGTAGAAAATCACACTGGCCATCACAGAGTTGTAGAAGAAGGATGTCTCATCCCACATTTAAGTAAACAATCCCCAAAGAAAAAGAGTCCCCTCTGCCCTTTCTTATAAAGCTCCAGGGTGATAAGAGATCAGTCCAACCTGTCATTAACATGGACCAACAAGTACTTATAAGAGTTAAACCACCTCTACATCAACTCCCTGAATGGTGGCTGAAAACAGAGTCCCTTTAGTATGGTGAAAGTCAATTACCTGTCCCTTGTTTTTGCTGATGCTAAGTTGCAGACACTGCTTCAACACCAAGACACAAGGTTCTCCTTTGTCTTACCCCCTTTATCAATACGCCCCATAAGTGAAGAATCATCTGAGAAAAATTCTGCAAGTGACCTGACTTGATGTTATATTTATATTCTGAGGCATGCAGAGCACGCACGTCCTGAGGGAGGTGGGGGACATTGAATCTAAACGGGCCATTTTCCGTGCCTCTATTGTTGAGGCGGTTGACTGGAGCTGTGGCCGTAAGGTGGTCGTTGACTGTTGTGGTGGCAAACCCCGAACCCGTTGGTGGACACCGGTGGTGAGGGATGCCGTCAAGCTGAAGAAGGAGTACTACTGGACCCTTTTGTCCTGTGGGACTCTGTAGGCAGCTAATAGGTGCCGACAGGCCAAGCGGAACGCAGTTTCGGTGGTTGCTGTGCATGGACATCAGGGACAGTGCCTCTGGATTGGTAGACCGGGGTGGTGGTCCCCCTCTTTAAAAAGGGGGACCGGAGGGTGTGTTCCTACAGAGGGATCACACTCCTCAGCCTCCCTGGAAAAGTCTACTTGGGGGTTCTGGAGAGGAGGGTCCGTCAGATAGTCGAACCTCGGATTCAGGAGGAACAGTGTGGTTTTCGTCCTGGTCACGGAATAGTGGACCAGCTCTACACCCTTAGCAGAATCCTGGAGGGTACGTGGGAGTTTACCCAACCAGTCTACATGTGTTTTGTGGACTTGGAAAAGGTGTTCGACTGTGTCCCTCAGGGAATCCTGTGGGGGGTGCTCCAGGAGTTTTGGGTACCGGACACCCTGATAAGAGCTGTTCGGTCCCTGTACAACCAGTGTCAGAGCTTGGTCCGCATTGCCGGCAGTAAGTCGAGCCCGTTTCCAGTGAGTTGGACTCTGCCAGGGCTGCCCTTTGTCACCAATTCTGTTCATAACTTTTATGGACAGAATTTCTAGGTGCAGCCAGGGCGTTGAGGAGGTCCGGTTTGGTGGACTCAGGATTGGGTCACTGCTTTTTGCAGATGATGTTGTCCTGTTTGCTTCCTCAGGCTGTGATCTTCAGCTCTCTCTGAATCGGTTCGCAGCTGAGTATGAAGCGGCTGGGATGGGAATCAGCTCCTCCAAATCCGAGACCATAGTCCTCAGCCGGAAAAGGGTGGAGTGCCCTCTCAGGGTTGGGAGCAAGATCCTGCCCAATGGAGGAGTTCAAGTATCTCGGGGTCTTGTTCATGAGTGAGGGAAGAATGGAGCATGAAATCAATAGGCGGATCGGTGCGGCGTCTGCAGTGATGCGGGCTCTGCATCGGTCTGTTGTGGTGAAAAAAGAGCTGAGCCGTAAGGCAAAGCTCTCAATTTACCAGTCCATCTACGTTCCTACCCTCACCTATGGTCATGAGCTATGGGTAGTGACCGAAAGAATGAGATCGCGAATACAAGCGGCTGAAATGAGTTTCCTCCGCAGGGTGTCTGGTGTTTCCTTAAAGATAGGGCAGAAGCTCAGTCATCTGGGAGGGGCTCAGAGTAGAGCCGCTGCTCCTCCACATCAGGAGTCAAATGAGGTGGCTCGGGCATCTGATCAGGATGCCTCCTGGACGCCTCCCTGGTGAGGTGTTCCAGGCACGTCCAACTGGGAGGAGGCCCTGGGGAAGACCCAGGACACGCTGGAGGGACTATGTCTCCTGGCTGGCCTGGAAACGCCTCGGGATTCCCCCAGAAGAGCTAGAAGAAGTGGCCTGGGAGAGGGTCGTCTGGGCATCTCTGCTCAAGCTGCTGCCTCCGCGACCCGACCTCTGATAAGCAGAAGAGGATGGATGGATGGCATGCAGAGCACAGATTAACAAAGACAGACCTGTTCCTTGTGGTGCTCCAGTTTTGCTTACACAGTCCTTGAGTCTCACTGACAGATAGCCCATCATCCAGGACACCACAGGCTCATCCACCTGCATATCACTGAGTTTACCCCTTAACTGGCTGGAAAGTATTGAAGGCACTGGAAAAATAAAAAAAACAACAAAATCTTCACAGGGCTGCCAGCTTTGTCCAGGTGAGAATAATCATCTGAACAAAACAGGTGCAAAGCAGATTATATATAAAATATACCATACATAACATAGTTTGACTGAGGGCTAAACCGCAATTTGTGCCAGCAGTTTTCCAGATTTGTAGTAAATATTTAATAGAAGGCATGGGTTAGTTAATCTTTCCATTTAAAATCAATTGTTTAAACTAGCAACCTGACCACTGGAGAAAAGGGAAGGCTATCAATAAAAATGGAAACAGGCCCCATTTACCTGGTGTCTGTTAGAGCAGCATGTGTACTGATGAGACGAGAACAAAAGGTCTGCCAAATGATACTTGCTGAGCAAATGGAGTCCTGTAGTGTTCCTTCAGGGCACCTTAATCTGCACAAACACAAATCTCTCTTTATCGCAGGGTTATTGTACACTTGATTGTGTTCTGATGACAAAATAGGTTGTCTAAGTGTTCTGCATCTATATTTCTCTAAAGAAGAAAGAATCCATTTCCTTCTGTTTTACTCCCTATTTAGTAATTGCAACGAATGGTTTTCAGCTGAATCATGCTCAGCAATGGCGGCCATTTGTGTTGACTTTTAAATGGAAGCAGAAACTGATTGTGTGTGTGTAATTAGGGTGTGTGTCTTCAGTATGTCTGCCTAAGGCTACATCCACTTTACTAGGATTTCATTGAGTGTTTTTATATAAAAACTAGCTGTGTAAGCCCATGCTATAAAAAGCCTGGGGTCCTAGAAACTATTGAAATCATCAGAAAAAAAACTGAAATGTAGAGATGTCAAGTAATTGAAAGGTACTACTGTGGGCATCTCTCTCCTAGGAGGTTTTGTTTTGCCGACGTGTTCATATCACTTGTGCATTAGCGGCAGGAGAAAAAGTTAAAGGGATACCGTTTTGCCAATGTTAGTGGCTAAGCAACTTTGTCTTTCTTCTGAGGTTTCGTTTTCCAAGCGAGTTTTCTGTTTCCTCGGAGGCGGAGCCCTTACCCCGACTCCACCTCTCACTTCCGGACAGACAGACAGACAGACACACGTTCACGCATCGACGTTGTTGTGGGGTACAAAATCTGTAGGTTTTGGTTCATATTTCCATTATATTTTATTCAAGACAAATTCAGGACAAATCAAAGCATGTCTTCTTCCCAGTTAGATCTATCCATCCATCCATTCATTCATTTTCCAACCCGCCATATCCTAACTACAGGGTCACAGGGGTGGAGCCAATCCCAGCCAACACAGGGCACAAGGCAGGAAACAAACCCTGGGCAGGGTGCCAGCCCACCACAGGGTGCACACACACACACACACACTAGGGACAATTTAGGATTGCCAATGCACCTAACCTGCATGTCTTTGGACTGTGGGAGGAAACCGGAGCACCCGGAGTTTTCATTGGTACATTTCCATGGTACCTTATACCCTGTCGTATGCAAGTTCTGCGCTCGGTTTTGCAGACTGGCGGAACCCAACAACAAAGCAGTGCTACTGTTCCTGTGTAGTTACCCTTTCTTTTTCAGATCCACATTCCTGACGCGGCTTCAGTACACTGAAACTAACTGCATATTGTTTATTAGTGTAATGCATCTGATTATAATTAACATAATAGTAGCAATAGAATGGTCCATGGAATGGCCAAACTATTCCAAATACCATAGCTGCTTTAGCATTGTTACTCTCACTGCACCTTCTTCTTCTTCTTCTTCTTCTTCTTTTTCAGCTCCTCCCGTTAGGGGTTGCCACAGCGGATCATCTTTTTCCATATTACTCTCACTGCACCACCCGGAGTATTTATATCACTGTATCTGAGTGTGAATCACAGTAGCAGCTGATCATAAAGAGAATTATCGGTATACAGCATCAAGCACACGCTGCCTCAGCCACGGCAAAACGTTTCAGAGACTTTCCTGTACGGACCTCGTGGTTCAGAAACAGTTTCATCCTAAGAACTATAAATGCACTCAATCAATTGCTCTTTGTAGAACTGTTTGTACTTATAAGTACAATTACCCCACTGTAAACTTGCATTACAGTTATAATATTACACAACCTTCTCCACTTTATAAAGCGCGTATTTACATATGATGAAGATATCATTTTTAAGATGAAATGCAGCAAAATATGTTGATTATATTATACAGATAAAACTTTAACTTAAATAATCTGTATTGTTAATAATTAAACATGTGAGAACACGGTGCCGTAGTGCTAGCAAGTTCACGTATTGTTCCTGCCTTGCGCTGTATGTTTGCTGAGGCTGGCATGACACTGGAAGGATAGATAGATAGAATAATTAAACATGTACTATGAAGATATTTCAATGTTCCTTAAAAGTTTTGAAGAATCGTTGTTGTAAGCTTACAGATGGCTTAACGTCCATTACAGAGTTGATTGTGTGGCGATTGGGTATTTGGAGAAAGAAAAGTAAGGACAGGAATTGGAGGTTAGTACGTTTGAAAGAGACAATACTGCTACAATAAATTATTTCATCGAAGGTCGCACATGGCGCAACAAGCATCTTGTTTGAGACATGAACTATCACTGCGCCATCGTGTTCCTATGTTTAATAACACGCTTTAACTCCTATCATCATGAAAATGATATCATGTATATATCTCAGTATTTTAATTATTCAGAGAGCTGTAACATCACGAATGTAATGGATTCTGTGTCCTGTCGGAGAAAGAGAAAGAGTGGAAGCATGTAGTGATTCACACACATAGAGCACATTGAAGATCAAATACAAAACAAAGCATTTAACGTGCTACTTTAGTTACGATGGGATTTGAGAAACTAGTAAATTAAATGATTTTAAGAAAAAGTTTAGGATGTTCTACTTGAATGACAAAATAAAGTACGTGATTAAAGTGGAAATTTAAAGATTAGTTGACATTTTGTGCTTTTTTCCCACTGTGTGCCTGTTTTTTTGTCTGTACCCTAATAAGCTTTCATATGGCATGACGGTGGGCTATGAGTCGCCTTTTCACTGCGACTTTGATGTGTGACTTCTTTTTTATTTCCGGCACTATGCGATTTTGTGAACTTGAGCTTTCGAGTTTCTCCAACACGCTATGTCACTCGATCAACTTCCTTTTGTTGTTTATACCACTGTTAAAATCAACAAATAGTATGTTTTTCCTTTGCCTCCACTTGTTACTCGCTGAAATTCTTATATTTTCCCTCTTGCTTTTCCCATTGTCTTTTCACAGAACGCTGAGCTTAAGGGCTATTTATATTGCTTTGCATATTCAAAGAGGCGTAATTCTGAGAGGAATTGGGGCGGAACAGCAGGCGCGTGCACGTGCGTTACTTTTCACGCTGACCAGGATTTATGTAGCGGAAGAACGTGGAAGTTGGGGTACGCACAGATTCCTGCATCTGGATTTTTCTGTGCTTAAGCACATTTCAACTTTTGTGCTTACGTCATGTTATAGTGCGAATTCTATACACGGCGTTATGCATGAGGCCCTTGGTGTAGTCGAAGGTTTGCCATTACCTTTGTGCTGCAAGATTTATTAAGGCTGTGAGTGAGAGCTCCACCCAAAAGTAGGGAACAGGACATAAAGTAGGGATTCTTGGCTGATAAATGGCCTATAGTTAAGGATGCCGAGCCTTTGTATGTTTAAATGTATTCTTGTAGACCAAAAGTAATATTTAGGTCTGAGATATCATTGTATGTTGCGAGTCTAAATTGTCCCTAGTGTGTGCTTTGTGTTTGTGTGTGTGTGCGCAACCTGCAGTGGGCTGGCACCTTGCCCAGGGTTTGTTTCCTGCTTTGTGCCATGTGTTGGCTGGGATTGCCTCCAGCAGACCCCCTTGTCCCTGTGTGAGGGGTCATTTAAACATACAAAGACTCAGCACTCTTGACTATAGGCCATTTATCAGCCAAGAAGACCTTCTTTATCGTACTGTCCCTAACTATTAAGTGGCGCCCTCACTCTCAGCCATATAAACCCTGCAGCACAGAAATAATAGCAAAAATACGGCTGTCACCAGGTGCTCAAAGAAATCTAACTTATTACTTCAATCACCGGGTCCTCCCTGCGTGGAGTTCGCATGTTCTCCCCGTGTCTGCGTGGGTTTCCTCTGGGCACTCCAGTTTCCTCCCACAGTCCAAGACATGCAGGTTAGGTGGATTGGCGATTCTAAATTGGCCCTAGTGTGTGCTTGGTGTGTGGGTGTGTTTGTGTATGTCCTGCAGTGGGTAGGGCACCCTGCCCAGGATTGGTTCCTGCCTTGTGCCCTGTGTTGGCTGGGATTGGCTCCAGCAGACCCCCATGACCCTGTGTTAGGATATAGCGGGTTGGATAAAGGATGGATGGAAGGATGGAAATTTATTGTGATCTGGTGCCATGAACAAAAATTATTTGTTGTCAAACATGACTCATAATTGTAGGACTACTATAACTACAAGTCCATTACTACAACTCTAGTACACCACTTTACATTTTGTTCTGTCTTATTTATGCACATTGTACATTCTAATCACTCATATTTATTCTCATCCATCAAGTTTCCAAACCTGCATGATTTCATACAAAATTTAATTGCCAACTTGCAAATTTTATGCATAATCAGCATTTTTCAGGCTGTGCCCTTTTGGTGCCAAATTATGCACAGTGTGATTACTTTGCACCAAGTGGTTTTATTCACATTTAATTTTTTCAACAGCTCCATTGTGTAAAGATGATCATCCATCACTGGAAATGAAAATATTTTTGTACTATAAATCCATCTTTGATCTGAGCTAAGGAGCAGTCTAAATTAGAAAGTCACCTTAGAAAATTAATTCCACCGTCCTGCTGTGAAGCGGAAGTCGACAGCTTTCAGTAATGATGCACTATTCACAGACATTTCATTGATTGTTTGAACACCACAATCAATGAAGTGTCAGGCAGGTCAGCTGCTCAAATGCAGGAATGTGATGAATCCATCCAGTAAACATCACCAGGAGCCCCTAGTGAGGGCTTGCTTTCTTTGCCTCCTTTTTTAATAGACAGAACAAAATCACGGGGTTGTGGGTGTTTCTAACAAGTCGTCCTTTTTGAAAACAAAAGCCTCTTCAGAAGTCATTCAACGTACGCTTCATCTGGACATCAGGAAATTTCACAAAAATATGAAAAAAGAAGTGTAGGCTCAAGTACCAAAATGCGTTTCACTATTTGTGCTAACGTCTGGACATCATGGTGGCATAGCATTTAGTAATTATATTTCACAGCTTTCAGGATTTAGGTGTGATTCCTAGACTGGCCATACTTTCTGTGGATTTTTTCCCCAATTCTCCAAGTTCTTGTTATAGTACTTGTTTAATTCAAATGCTAACCATAGGGGACATGAGAGGCAGAAGATAAGCATTAAGAAGGTGTGGCAAAGGCGCTATATAGGCGTCGACCCGACACAGACTGACATCGGAGGCATGTAAAAATGAAAAAATAAATATCTATCGGGCGAATGATGACCCAAATAATTTTTTCAGTATTTTAGAAAAAAAAATAATCAAGGAGGAAGTGAAGTGCATCAGGAATAATAAAGGGGAATTAAAATGTACAGACAGTGAAATAACACAAGCTCTAAACTCACATTTTTCTGATTTTTTCACTTGTGAAGGAGTGGGTAACATTGCAGAAGTAACAGGGACTACTAAGCAGGTACTGATTGATTTGGAAATTGTAGAGGAAGAAGTCAGATTAAATAATTTGGAATCTAACAAATCAACAGGGCCACATAACATTTATCCTTAAATTCTTAAGGTGGTTAGTGAGACCAGATATAAACCCTTGACTCATATTTTTAGGAAGTCACTGTGCACTGGGGAAATTTCCAAAGACTGAAAAATGCCAGATGTTTTCCTCTTATAACTGCTCAAAAAAATTAAAGGAACACTTTGAAAACACATCAGATCTCAATGGGAAAAAGAAATCCTCCCGGATATCTATACTGATATAGACTGGGTAATGTGTTAGGAACGAAAGGATGCCACATCGTTTGATGGAAATGAAAATGATCAACCTACAGAGCCCTGAATTCAAAGACGCCCCAAAAATCAGAGTGAAAAAATTATGTGGCAGGCTAGTCCATTTTGCCAAAATTTAATTGCAGCAACTCAAAATTGTGCGCAGCACTTTGTATGGCCCCTGTGTTCTTGTATACATGCCTGACAACATTGGTGCATGCTTCTAATGAGATGAAAGATGGTGTTGTGGGGGATCTCCTTCCAGATCTGGACCAGGGCATCACCGAGCTCCTGGACAGTCTGAGGTGCAACCTGGTGGCATTGGATGGACCAAAACATAATGTCCCAGAGGTGTTCTATTGGATTTAGGTCAGGAAAGTGTGGTGGCCAGTCAATGGTATCAATTCCTTCATCCTCCAGGAACTGCCTGCATACTCTCACCACATGAGGCCAGGAATTGTCGTGCACCAGGAGCCACTGTACCAGCATAGGGTCTGACAATGGGTCCAAGGATTTCATCCTGATACCTAATGGCAGCCAAGGTGCCTTTGTCAAGCCTGTAGCGGTCTGTGTGACCCTCCATGGATATGCCTCCCCAGACAATCATTAACCCACCACCAAACTGCTCATGCTGAATGATGTTACAGGCAGCATAATGTTCTCCATGGCTTCTCCAGACCCTTTCACTTCTGTCACGTGCTCAGGGTGAACCTGCTCTCATCTGTAAAAGCACAGGGCACCAGTGGTGCATCTGCCAATTCTGGTATTCTATGGCGAATGCCAATCGAGCTGCATGCTGCTGGGCAGTGAGCTCAGGGCCCATTAGAGGACATGGGGCCCTTGGGTCACCCTCATGAAGTCTTTCTGGTTGTTTGGTCAGAGACATTCACACCAGTGGCCTGCTGGAGGTCATTTTGTAGGGCTCTGGCAGTGCTCATCCTGTTCCTCCTTGCCCAAAGGAGCAGATACTGGTCCTGCTGATGGGTTATGGACCTTCTATGGCCCTCTCTAGCTCTCCTAGAGTAACTGCTTGTCTCCTAGAATCTCCTCCATGCCCTTGAGACTGTGCAGGGAGACACAGCAAACCTTCTGACAATGACACGTATTGATGTGCCATCCTGGAAAAGTTGGACTACCTGTGCAACCTTTGTAGGGTCCAGGTATCGCCTCATGCTACCAGTAGTGACACTGACTGTAGCCAAATGCAAAACTAGTGAAGAAACAGTCAGAAAAGATGAGGAGGGAAAAATGTCAGTGGCCTCCACCTGTTAAACCATTCCTGTTTTGGGGGTCATCTCATTGTTGCCCCTCTAGTGCATCTGTTGTTAATTTCATTAACACCACAGCAGCTGAAACTGATTAACAACCCCCTCTGCTACTTAACTGACCGGAATAATATCCCATAAGTTTCATTGACTTTATTCTATACTCTCATTAAAAAGTGTTCCTTTAATTCTTTTGAGCAGTATATAAAAAAGTTAATCTGGCAGATCCATGTAACTATAGGCCAGTAAGCTTAACATGCATCATACATAACTCAATGGATGGAACCATTGAGAAGGTTAAGCAGCAAATGTTTTAGGGAAGGGTCAGCATGGATTCAGACAAGATAAGACAAGATGTTTTACTAACATGCTGGAATTCTATAAGGAATCAACAAAAGGATATGATCAGAGTGATGCAAATAAAATTAATTCTCTTTATTCTCAGCAAGCATTTAATAAGGTGTCACATGTGAGTTTGGGCATGAAAATAAAATAAATGGTAGTTTAGGGTGTAGTGTGTATGTGGATACAGAACTGACTAAAGAACATGGAGCAAAAGGTGATGGTGTGAGGAACCTTATCAGAACTGGAAGACATTAAGAGTGGAGTCCCTCAGAGATCAGTGCTAGGGCCCCAGCTACTTTTAATATACATAAATGATATAGATAGGAATATAAATAATAAGCTGGTTAAATCTACATAATATACCAAGTTGGGTGGATTGGCAAATGATTGATCTGTTGAATTATTATATAGGGACTCAAACAACATACTGTTACATTTCAGCCAGGGTTCATGCCCTGACTAGAGTTTAAATGCCTTTTTAATGTATTTTTTGTTAATTTCTGATTCCTTTGTTTAAGTAAATATTGTTGATTGTTGAACATGCTATGTTCTGTGTGTCTTGTGGGTGGTTCCCCAAGGGGCAGGGCCACCTGCCAATCACAGTTAAGGGGCTGACCTCTACCCGATGAAGCTTGGAAAACATGCTGTCCCTTGCAGTTCATTAAATGCACTTGGTGGTGTGGTGAGCTCCAGAGATTATTGTTACTGTGCCTTATTCTGTTTGTGGATTAACTGGATTCTGAAACCCTGCTCTGTTTTTCAGATTCTCTTCTGTGTTTTTGTATTTGGACTTGTTTACCTCGGATTACCTCATTTGCTTTCAGAAAACTCCTGCTGTGCCTTTTGTGCTTATCATAGCTTCATTAAGAGCATCTTTTCAATTAATAAATGTTATCTATAACGATCCTGTGTTTGCTCTTTCATTACTAGCCAGGGTTTGAAAGTTTTCCCTCCTTATTGAGTATTTTAAGTCATTTTGCTTAGGAACCCCAAGTTCATTACTCTCCCAGACTCGGAAAGATTTGTGGTGGGATAATTAAATGTAAGGTAACATGTAAGAAATAAAAACATTAGATTGGAATATATCATAGGAGGTCTAAAACCTGAAAGTATTGCTTATCTGTCATGGACTAATCATTATTAACTGGCAGACAGTGTTCAGAAGCCATTAAGAAGGCTAACAGAATGTCAGGTTATGTAGCGCCTTGATGTGTGGAGTACAAGTCACAGGAGGTTCTGCTCGAGCTTTATAACACACTGGTGAGGCCTCATCTGGAGTCCTGTGTGCAGTTTGGGTCTCCAGGCTACAAAAAGGACAGAGCAGCACAAGAAAATGTCCAGAGAAGAGCGACTAGGCTGATTCAGGGCTACAGGGGATGAGTTATGAGAAAAGACTTGAGGAGTTGGACCTTTTTAGTTTAAGCAAAAGGAGATTCAGAGGAGACATGATTGACGTGTTTAAAATATTAAAATAATTAATACTGAGCCGTTTTATTTAATGGGATGATATTTGCCATTTTTCACTATTTAAAGAATTAGTAATGTGTTCAGTAAGTATATGAGGACACAGTTGGAAACTTGTTAAAGGTAAATTTCGCACAAACATTAGGAAGTCTTTCTTCACACAAAGAACCACAGACACTTGGAATAAGAGACCAAATAGTGTAGTAGACAGCAGGACTTTAGGGGCTTTTAAAACTCAACTTGATTTTATTTTAGAAGAAGTGGTTAGGAACAGCAAGCTTTGTTGGGCTGAATGGCCAGTCCTTTTCAAACACTTTCCTAATACTATAATATTTTATATTTTATTGTTGTTTTTATTAATTTCACATTATTATTTTTCTGCCTTCTCTTGTTTAGTTCCTCTTTGTTAGTAGACCAGTCCAGACTGGTCCACATTTTCCTTGGAATTATCAAGCGTCTCTGCAATATATGAATCTAGAATAAGTCTGCTTTATGTTTGCTGTCGGTTTAAGTGGTTTCCTTGTACTTAGAACTGTACATCTGGCAGTAGAGAGGAAATTAAACTTTCTTCACTTGTCTGTGTACATTTTTCCTCCATTGCTCTGGTCTTCCTCTCACATTCATAAGTTGTGCAGGGCAGGTTAATCAGAAGGTCTAAATTGGCCCAGTAGGTGAGGTAAGGCCATAATTGTTTGTAAATCTCATGGAAGTGCTGCATTATGGCTTTCTCAAAATTAAATTGCAAAACGGTTCATCATTGCTTATGTCTGACTGCCCCTTTGTCTTGCATCTAAATGGCTTTTTCATGTTTGACTCTAACCTAGCAGATGGTCAGGCTTTGGAGCAAAGTGACAATGTCAAAATAATTTTTTCTTTCTCATTTAAGTCTGGTAATATTTGAGCAATGAATCATGAATTTTACATGTCAGGATGTTTTTTGCCTTCTACAAATATGTTCTCAATAAGTGGATTGCTATGCATCTCTCATCTCTTATATCCTTTTATCCCATGACATTTTCTGGAATATAAATAAGTATGCAGACATACTTTATACTGTCATTTAATGTGTAACCCATGGGATTCTACTGATTCCCATTTTCAGGTTCAAGCTTCCTCTTCTCAATGCCCTGCACAACCAGTTCATAAAGAAAGACACAACTTGCTCTATTTTCATCATTCTATCCATTTTAACTATTTAAAGCACGTTTTATGGATGTGTAGAACTAAAGAAAAAGTGTCAGTCAGTCAGACATTCTCCAACCTGCTTTTACACAGGGTCACGGGGGTCTGCTGGAGCTAATCCCAGCCAGCACAGGGTGCAAGGCAGGAACAAACCTCAGGTAGGGTGCCAGCCCACCACAGGGCACACACACCCACACACTAGGGACAATTTAGGATTGCTAATGCTCCTAACCTGCATGTCTTTGTACTGAGGGAGGAAACCAACGCAGACATGGGGAAAACATGCAAACTCCACGCAGGGAGGACCTGGGAAGCAAACCCAGGTCTCATAACTGAGAGGCAGCAGCGCTACCACTGCGCCACCGTGCCGCCCAAGAAAAATGTGCTCCGTTTTTATTATTAGCTCTAATACACGTCTAAGATGGGTTGAAATCTAAGTTATAAACAAAGACCTAAGCGTTAATGTCTGCAGTGCACCGTGCCAAGCATTGACGTGTGATGAGGTTCATGGCTGGTGAGGCACTGACTCCTTCAGAGTCAGATTTTAAATATTTGAACCCCAAAGAGTATTCGCTATTCAGTTGGCAGCCTGTACATTGACTACTGGTTATGATTCATATCTAATCAGCATTCTTTACACACACACAGGTAAGGCACATATTTGGCTAAGAAAGAATGTTACATTTATAACGGCGAGAGAGAGCGGAGAGAGCGCATTTGATCCTCACTCTCCAAATGCTCTAAATTTGCCGTTGCGATTTCACAATTCACACTAATTCAATAAAAATAAAGTATAGAGTGGTGTATAAAAAACAACAAATTTCACTTTTGACCTTAATTGAAATATTTAGTTGTTTTTAAAAGCTTTTAATTCAGATTTTTTTTAATGAATTTTAAAACAGACTGTTCAGCAAAAGGATAACAAGAAAAGGTTAAGGTCAAAATTAGTTTTTAAATATTGGCATTTTTCTCTTAGTCTGATTCCATTTTTTTTATAAAAATGAAAACCGTTTATCTTCTTACCTTTACTTTTAAATGAAGTTCATGCGCCTATCCTTCTCCACAAAAATCTCTGTCAATTTCTTGTAAAAGCCCTCCTTATTTTCCTTTAGTTTTAAAAATCTTAATCTTCCATTTTGGCAGTCAGTTGGAACAAAAAATTTAAATAAACGGACCGCTGCAGTGCACTTGACTTTCTGATATCGCTAATTTATTGGTGTCCAGTGTCTCAGTGTAGAAGAACAGCAGCAACCAGCACCTGTTAGGCTCACATGCGCCCCCTTCAGGGCGGCACGGTACTGTCTGCCTCACCTTGTGCCTTTTATGTCCGATCAGCAAGACTAGATATGTCACACACATTCATTAAAGATATTAGCCACACTGTGGAAAGTCAGGGTGTATAATAAACGTGCCTGTAGACATTACATTGGTGTACGGTTGCCAGATTAGAAAATTAGAAATACAGGACACTCTTAAAATCTCTCTCTATATTACTATATGTATACATTTATACGTGCCCCCTACACACCCAGACCAATTATATAAAAGTAGAGACAAAAATTTAAATCATAAAGCAAGGATTTTAATGGGTTATGAGGAAAAGAAAAGTAAAATCATTAGAAAATTATTTAATTCAAGCTAAAAAAAATCTGTAAAAGTGAAATCGTTTGAAAATATTCATTTAATACAGACAACAGAGAAATATTATTATTATTTAATACAGGCAGCTAGAAATAAAGTGGGCCGTGGCAAGTAGTAACAAGAAACTTTGTTGCCAGTCACTGTACGCGTATGTTGTAGTGCTGATACAGAACTGCAGAGCAGCGCAGCTGGAGAGCAAAACGGTAAGAGTGTCGCTGTCCTCAGCCAACCATAAGTTGCAAACAGGCAGCAAGCACTCGTTTCCTCGTTACATTTGGGTTATTTTCATCAAGAGAATCTGAGAAAAGAAAGTATAATTACTTAAAAAGTCACAACTAAGTGACTTACCATAAGAAGGTAGTAAAAATATATTTTTATTACGAAATTTGAAAATTAACTAAATACAGGACATTTGGGAGTCCCTGAAAGATCAGTATGGGACAGGGGACAAAATTATCAAATATGGGACATGTCCCATATATAAGGGACGTCTGGCAACCCTATATTGGTGACATACATGCACCAATTGCTTGCATCAACCCCGTGTGTGAGGGAGAGCGCAGTCCGAGGTGAGGCGAGGCTCGTCGTTACCGCACCTCGCGTTTCTCCCCTGCATTTGAACAGGAAATGGACAAATTCAGCAAGTTTGACTATAAAAATGGTCAAAATTACTTGAATCATAAAGAAAACAAATGTATAGCACAGAGCAGTAGACAAATTAATTTTGTTGTCATCATTAGTTTTTTCACTTTTATTAGTGCCTCCCCTGACCACACGTCCCTGGTGCCATGCATATGTATCTGTTATTTGTTGCGGGATTCGTAAAAGCTGTGTTAATGTTTGTGAAGCACCATCTGTTGGAATGACTAATTCAATGAATGTCATTACTAAAAATGTTTCTGATGATCTTTTGGAATGCCAGAGGAATAGCAACCGGATGGACATACAGACATTTATCCATCCATCCATTTATCTAACCCGCTATATCCTAACTACAGGGTCACGGGGGTCTGCTGGAGCCAATTCCAGCCAACACAGGGCGCAAGGCAGGAAACAAACTCCGGGCAGGACGCCAGCCCACTGCAGACAGACATTTATCCTTTTATTAAAATGGATTATTATTACTAAACAAATCTTGCAACTCAAGGAGGCTTAATTGACGGATCTCTACCTGATCTTATTTCAATTACCATCATGTGGCCACCTTGTGTTGTGCTGCCTCTAATATGAAATGTCACTCTTCTTGGGAACAAGACTGTGCCACTTCTGGGAAGGCCCAGATCCAACACTAAAATGGTGAAAAGATGTTCCCAGCCTTAAAGATGGCAATGACAGGGTAATGGTCATACAGTGGATTAATAAAGTGTTCAGACACTTCACTTTCTGCACACTGTGTTGCAGATTTTATTTTAAATGGATAAACTTACCAAAATGACAAAGTGAAAACACGCTTTCAGAAAGGTCTGCAAATGTATTCATAATCAAAAACTGAAATCTCTCATTCATATAAGTTTTCAGTCCCATCATTTCAATTTACATTTATTTTGATGGCAGGCGCTTTTATCCAAAGAGACTTCCAAAATAGGTAAACATAATCGAGTAACATTAGGCTAGGGCCTGTTATTTCAGCAAGTGTAATAGGACAGGTGACAGAAGTTGATTAGCACAAGTGAAGTGATATAATAACTAATAATTCACAACCATACATTACAATTAACTTAGTACTTTGTAGAAGCCCCTTTGGCAGCAAATACATCTTTGAGTCTTTTTTGCTAAGCCTCTACAAGCTTGGCATGCTGGGATTTCTGCAGCTTATCCAATTCTTCCTGGCAGATCCTCTCAAGCTCCTTTAGATTGGATGGGAAGCATCTGTAAACTGCCATCTTCAGGTCTCCTCACAGGAGCTCTATGGGATTGAAGTCTGGACTTTAGCTGGGCCACTCAAGGACACTCAAAGACTTGTCCTAGGGTCACTTCAGAGCTGTCTTGGCTGCAGGGCCATCGTAACAGCATTATAGGCCTCCGGGCAAAGCAGTGCACTGGGGTTCCTACCTAACACAACCGCTCACAGGAATAAAGATGTAAATGGATAATAAAATCAAACATATAAACAAAATCAGTTTTTAAACATTGAAAAACATGCTGTACAGCAAAGATTAATCAGCACAACAGTTTGAGCAATATAACATGAGCCTTGAAAAACACAAAAATTTCAACATATAAATGATACTCAAATGGTAAGCCATACAGTATAAAAATACTATGCATTATTTATTATTAATCAAGTGTTCAACACAAACATTTGTGAAATTTCTTTGCAGGGAATTGAGTTGAAGTGACGTTAACATATATGCTTTTATGTTATGTAGTGATAGATAGATAGATAGATAGATAGATAGATAGATAGATAGATAGATAGATAGATAGATACTTTATTAATCCCAAGGGGAAATTCACAAAAGTGCACCACTCCTGGAAGTACTGCAATACCAGGTCGATGCGTGGAGTGGACGGAGCCAACCCCTATTCCATCTCCCTGTTTTAAAAATCAATTTAATATATGTCCCCCAGATAGGGGACGTATCAGATATTAAACTGATAAGAACAGATACTACACTTGATCTTAGCCAAAAGGCCGAGAAGCGATGATCCGTAACACAGGCATGCACGTGAAGTGGCAAAGGTGACCGTGATACTAAATCAGAGGTGAATGCCAATGTCACTTGTAACACAATAAGAAATATTTATGGTTTACTAGATTATAGTCTGTGGTGGGCTGGCGCCCTGCTCGGGGTTTGTTTTCTGCCTTGCGATCTGTGTTGGCTGGGATTGGTTCCAGCAGACCCCCGTGACCCTGTGTTGGATAATGGATGGATAGAGTATAGTATTTATTTATTGACAGCAAGTAAAAACATACATAGATTAGTATGGGGCTCCTATGCTCATGGACCCCCTGGGCAACTGTCCAGCGTGCCCATGTGTTAAGATGGCCCTGCTTGGCTGTATGCCTTGGGTCATTGTCGTGCTGAAAGGTGTACTGTTGCCCCAGTCTGAGATCTTGAGCACTGTGCAAAAGTTCGCTGATGACGTTGCTATTGTGGGCTGCATCAGGTGTGGGCAGGAAGAGGAGTACAGAAAGTTAATCAAAGACTTTGTTAAATGGTGCGACTCAAACCACTTACACCTTAACACCAACAAGACCAAGGAGCTGGTGGTGGATTTTAGGAGGCCTAGGCCCCTCATGGACCCCGTGATCATCAGAGGTGACTGTGTGCAGAGGGTGCAGACCTTTAAATATCTGGGAGTGCAGCTGGATGACAAATTGAACTGGACTGCCAATACTGATGCTCTATGTAAGAAAGGTCAGAGCAGACTATACTTTCTGAGAAGGTTGGCGTCCTTCAACATCTGCAGTAAGATGCTGCAGATGTTCTACCAGACGGTTGTGGCGAGTGCCCTCTTCTACGCAGTGGTGTGCTGGGGTGGCAGCATAAAGATGAAAGACGCCTCACGCCTGGACAAACTTGTTAAGAAGGCAGGCTCTATTGTAGGAGTAAAGTTGGACAGTTTAACATCTGTGGCAGAGCGACGGGCATTAAACAAACTCCTGTCAATCATGAAGAATCCACTGCATCCACTGAACAGTGTTATCTCCAGGCAGAGGAGTAGCTTCAGTGACAGACTTTTGTCACTGTCCTGCTCCACTGACAGACTGAGGAGATCGTTCCTCCCCCACACTATGCGACTCTTCAATTCCACCCGGGGGAGTAAATGTTAACATTAATTTTATTTTAATTTTTTTCATTTTTATTACTATTTAATTTAATATTGTTTCCTTGTATCAGTATACTGCTGCTGGATTATGTGAATTTCCCCTTGGGATTAATAAAGTATCTATCTATCTATCTATCTGTAGAGCAGTTTTTCTTCAATTACTTCTCTGGATTTGGCTGAATTCATTCTTCCCTCAATTCTGACCTGCCTCCCTGTCCCTGCTGCTGTGAAGCACCCCATGCCACCACATCAATCAACATTCAAAAAGCACCCACGCTTTTATTTTTTTTTCTGAGTGATGTATGAGAGACTTATTTTTTACTTTTTAGCACACTCTTTTACTTAATATAAGCGTGGATTTTAAAAAGTTTTTTTTTTCATACATATTATTTTCTACTTTTTAGGATTGGGTTTGTATTAGTATAATTTTGTAATCAATATTTTTATACTGTATATTCCCTTGCACATACTGTATGAGCAAAGGGAGTGTAAATTCTTTAAATTAATATAAATAGTAAATTTACCTTAGTGTGCTTAGTTTTTGAACTCAACAACAACAAACAAAACAAACATTTATTTATATAGCACATTTTCATACAAACAGTAGCTCAAGGTGCTTTACATAATAAAAGAATAGAAAAATAAAAGACACAATAAGAAAAACAAAATAAATCAACATTAATTAACATCGAATAAGAGTAAGGTCTAATGGCCAGGGGGGACAGAAACAATAAAAAAAAATTATTTAAAAAAAACCTGTACATGTGATTTCTCAGTTTTTTATTTTTAATAAAATTTCACGTTGTCATTATGGGGTATTGTGTGTAGAATTCTAAAGGAAAAAAATGAATTTAATCCATTTTGGAATAAGGCTGTAACATAACAAAATGTGGAAAAAGTGATGCGCTGTGAATACTTTCCAGATGCACTGTAGATATTTAAGCAGAATATCATAAGTTTCCCCTTTTTTGTGTGTATTATCTAAATTTTTTCTTCATTTTTTTCTGTGAACTGTTTGCTTTGAATGTCAATAAAATTGTTAAAGACACTTGGACTGTGGAGTCTTTTTTGTACGGCAAGTCATACTAGTGCTGGAAGGCTTATCTTGTAATTATATTTGAACTGTTTTGAACTATGAGGAAACCATTGTCAAACACTGCTGTAATAAAAACCCGAAAACTAAGCAGAATAAGGTACATTTACCACTAATATTAATTTAAAGGATTTGGCTCTTACGGGGAGCATCCACAAAACAATACTGAAGAGAGCACATCACTCCTGGGGACCACGGTCACTAACAGTCATTCTTCTTATAACCACAGTCCACAAAATGAGTCACACAATGGCCACTGACTTCATTTTTCAGTTAATGAAGGAAGGATTGTCAAAGACACAAGCAGCTATTGAAAGGACTCTGTTTTCCATTGGAGACACTGTTCTTCCTCTTCAAGCGAGATCCCTGTCCTCATGTGCATTCACTTGACACTGGCAATCTTCCTTCTGTTGTCAGGTCCAATCTGTTCATCACACCTCCTTTTAAGCTTCTTCATCACTCACAGCTCTGTGCTCCCCTTTGCAGAGTGTCGGCTGCCTATTCTCTCACAGTTTGAGTCACTACACTTTAAGCTCTCTTCCCAGAAAGTAACACAAAATCTTCAAACCAGGCTGTAAAGCACCTCTGGCACCCTGGCCTTTGTGGGGCTATCTCTGCTGCAGGGGATCATTTATTACAAGACCACAGATCTGATGAAGCCATTGTGAGGGAGGGTTATTCATGGAGTAGAGTTATTAGCTGACCGGTATCGATTTGTCTCTTTTTCTGATACAGCTGCATGGTCAACCTTACCTCTGTATGGTGTAAGTCGATTCAGTATTAAACAGAGAGCTTCTACTGTAATCTTTCAGGAACCATGGGTTTGATTCCACCGCTGCTTCCAGTATAATCACCCAAAGTACAGCAGAGGAAGGTCTGACACAGATACAAGCAGCTGTTGAATGGTCCTTGAAAGGACTGTTCATTGTTTCTTTAAGGACGGACCGAGATCAACTCCCACTTGTTATAAATTACTTGTCATGTTTCAGCCAGTCTTCTTCCCCTGACCTTCCTCCCTTTTCTGCCCTTCACCACCTTGGCCTTAGTGGAGCTATCACCACTCCAGAATGGTCAGTTATTGCAGGACAACAAACACTTGCAACTGGCTGGGTTAGATGTGATGCACCCATTATTATATGTGTTTGTTATTGTATCCAGCAGGGGGTGTTGGCTCCCTGTGAATGAGTTCTTTTGTGATAGCGGTATGTCACATAACCTGAAACTATATAGATATAATATAAAAAGGCGAAACCCCTCCCTTAGTGATATGGTGGTAAGAAATCACATAAGGGAGATAACTTTGTCTAATGATGCCATTATGCTGCATAACAGATGAAGGAAGCCAATGGCAAGAACTCAGTTTGGGAGTTAGGGCCTGATGTGTAGAGTCTGCCATTTTCGCGGTTGCAGTGAAAGGATTTTCCGGATCGGATGACGTTATCTCCCATCCGCCCTTCGGCTTCAAAGGTGTGCCGGGTAATGTTCCAAGACTTTATACTCTTTCTTCACATGCAGGCCCCCACTTATGTGAATCATGCAATTCCAAACAAGGCAAAAGAGGATATAGTTTCATGCTGTCTTTGACAGACAAAAACAGTATACCATAGTCCTCAGTCTGACTGCTCATTTCGCAGTTGTGTCTGTCTGTCTTCTCTTATGTTATATTGCTTGCCTAGCAGTTCTATATGGTGAACCCCTGTTCTAAATCTGGCTCTGTATCATCTGTGCATGTAAGTAGAAAAAGGCAGATTTATAAGATATATTTGCACAGAGTACAGTGACATATTAAGCTGTTGCTTATTACAGTTATCCATGGCATTTAGTGTACCTGGACTTGGGTCGGTAGCAGATTGGAAATGATTTGTCTCCTAATCTGATGAAGCTGTGTGGTCAACCTCACCCATGTATGCAGCATTCGATTCTGGTGTAAACAGAGCTTCTCATATCACATGAGGCAGGGGTTTAATCCCACCACTGCTTCCAGTGTAACATCTTGAGGTACAGCAGAGGATGGTCCTTGAAAGGTCTGTTTATTGTTGCTTTAGGAAAGGACCCTGATCAACTCCCCCTTGTCACGATTGCTTGTCATTTTAAAGCTAGTCTTCATCCCCTGACCTTCCTCCCTTTCCCGCCCTTCACCACCTTGGCCTTAGTGGAGCTATCATCACTGCAGGATGATCAGTTATTGCAGAACAACAAAGACTTGCAACTGGCTGGGTCAGATGTGATGCACCCATTATTATATGTGTTTGTTATTCATGGGGTTTGGTGTACCTGGACTTAGGTTGGTAGCAGATTGGAAATAATTTGTCTTCTCATCTGATGTAGCTGTGTGGTCAACCTTACCCATGTATGCAGCATTCAATTCTGGTGTAAACAGAGCTTCTCGTATCACATAAGGCATGGGTTTAATCCCACCACTGCTTCCAGTATAACATTTTGAAGTGCAGCAGAGAATGGACTGACACACACATAAGAAGCTTTTGAGTGGTCCTTGAAAGGTTTGTTCATTGTTGCTTTAAGAAAGGCTCCTGATCAACTTGTCATGATGCTTGTCATGTTTCAGCCAGTCTACCTTCCCTGACTGGGGTACAAATATATTTTTGTGTATTTTGTTCCTTTTTATGTTAACAGTATTGATTATTTAGCTTATATAGTTGATGAGTATTCAGGGATGTTCCTCTTGTTTTGTTTTTGTATCCATACTAACCCCTACTCTCTTCTGTTCTTTTCCCGGTTTTCTGTGGTGGCGACCTGCGCCAACACCACCTAATCAAAGCACCGTGATGTTCCTCCATTGATGGATTAAAGGCCAGAAGTCCACATGACCGTCATCATCAAGTCCTTCCATGAAAACCCTGAATACAATGAGGACTGATAATTTATGTTAGGTAGAATGCCCAGATGGGGCTGGGCGGTCTCATGGTCTGGAACCCCTGCAGATTTAATTTATTCTCCAGCCGTCTGGAGTTTATTTGTTTTTTCTGTCCTCCCTGGCCATCTGACCTTACTTTTATTCTATGTGAATGAGTTTTGTCTTATTTTAATTCTTTTTTTTTTCTCTTTTTTCATCATGTAAAACACTTTGAGCTACATTATTTGTATGAAAATGTGCTATATAAATAAAGGCTCCTCTTTTTTTGTGGGTTGTCCCCCAAGAGGCGGAGCCACCTGCCCAACAGCATAAGGGACTGCCCTCAGCACTAATGGTAGAGGATTTGCGACTATATTGTACAGTTTGTGAATGTTTGTCCCCTTTCAGTCTGTTTTTTTGACCATTCCTCGTATTTATTTTTGGGATTGCCTATTATTCGGGACAGAAAGCTTCTCTGAGCTTATTTGTGACTGACAATGCTTCTTGTAAAAATAAACAATTTTATTTATAAAGATTCTTCAGTGCCCTTTGTGCGACTAGCGACTACTAAAGTATCTACAGTATCTATCTATCTATCTATCTATCTATCTATCTATCTATCTATCTATCTATCTATCTATCTATCTATCTAGAGACTCTTTAGTTCATAACAATACTGTGGCTGGTCACCTTCAAGAAGGATGGCTGTCCTCATGGGCCTTCACACCACAACATCATCTTTTCCTTTGCCATGTCTAACCTACGGTGCTGTTTATTGCAGTTCCTTGTTAAGCTCCTTCAGCCTGCACACCTCCACCTCTACCTTTCACAGGATGAGTTTCTACAATACACTTATTATAAATATGAATTGTGAGTCACTTATATCCTTGCCTGATAGTCTGATCAGATATTTGAATTCAATATACGATTCACCCATATTGATTCATGTGACAAAAAAGTTACATTTTGTTACTCAGAGTAAATAGAGCTTAAGGACAGATTCCGCTTGTTAGAATATTCGGGATACTGAGAGAGAGAGAGAAAAGAAAGGCATAACTAACTGAAATGTTATCATCTACTGGGCAAATGGTGTTAATAGCACTTAAATAAAATGATGAAAAAGGAAAGTTGGCACTCCCTGTTGTTGCTGTTTATCTCCATGTGTTAACTTTAATAATGATGTTCAGCCTTTGGACTTTTGAAGCAAAGCACTTGGAAAAGCTGAAGGGTTAAGAAAACTCAGTGGCACAGGCAAGTACCGTGCACGTGTTCCTGTCGTGCCGGAGACTCTTGTTCTGGTGATGATGATAATGGTATGCTTCTTGTCTCTACAGCTGTTTGTATGTGCCAAGATTAAAAGCTAAGTGCTGTTTATTCTTTAATATCTAAGTGTTTAGCCCCCCGCCTGAGGTGTATCTTGGTATTTGAAGGCTAGCATTAAGCTGTCAGATTAAAGAATCTGTTTTTCAGGTGCACACACTCACTATGATGAGAAGACCAGCACTCACTTGCCTTGTGCATGCAAATCTGCATGCCGGTGTGGCAAGGAAGGTACTGCCACATGGGGTAAGCCTTGTAATTGTAGTATACAGTGCATCCAGAAAGTATTCACAGCGCATCACTTTTCCCACATTTTGTTATGTTACAGCCTTATTCCAAAATTGATTAAATTCATTTTTTTCCTCAGAATTCTACGCACAACACACCATAATGACAACGTGAAAAAAGTTTACTTGAGGTTTTTGCAGATTTATTAAAAATAAAAAAAACTGAGAAATTACATGTACATAAGTATTCACAGCCTTTGCCATGAAGCTCCAAATTGAGCTCAGGTGCATCCTGTTTCCCCTGATCATCCTTGAGATGTTTCTGCAGCTTCATTGGAGTCCACCTGTGGTAAATTCAGTTGATTGGACATGATTTGGAAAGGCACACACCTGTCCATATAAGGTCCCACAGATGACAGTTCATGTCAGAGCACAAACCAAGCATGAAGTCAAAGGAATTGTCTGTAGACCTCCGAGACAGGATCGTCTCGAGGCACAAATCTGGGGAAGGTTACAGAAACATTTCTGCTGCTTTGAAGGTTCCAATGAGCACAGTGGCCTCCATCATCCGTAAGTGGAAGAAGTTCAAAACCACCAGGACTCTTCCTAGAGCTGGCCGGCCATCTAAACTGAGCGATCGGGGGAGAAGGGCCTTAGTCAGGGAGGTGACCAAGAACCCGATGTTCACTCTGTCAGAGCTCCAGAGGTCCTCTGTGGAGAGAGGAGAACCTTCCAGAAGAACAACCATCTCTGCAGCAATCCACTAATCAGGCCTGTATGGTAGAGTGGCCAGACAGAAGCCACTCCTTAGTAAAAGGCACATGGCAGCCCGCCTGGAGTTTGCCAGAAGGCACCTGAAGGACTCTCAGACCATGAGAAACAAAATTCTCTGGTCTGATGAGACAAAGATTGAACTCTTTGGTGTGAATGCCAGGCGTCACGTTTGGAGGAAACAAGGCACCGCTCATCACCAGGCCAATACCATCCCTACAGTGAGGCATGGTGGTGGCAGCATCATGCTGTGGGGATGTTTTTCAGCGGCAGGAACTGGGAGACTAGTCAGGATAAAGGGAAAGATGACTGCAGCAATGTACAGAGACATCCTGGATGAAAACCTGCTCCAGAGCGCTCTTGACCTCAGATTGGGGCGACGGTTCATCTTTCAGCAGGACAACGACCCTAAGCACACAGCCAAGATATCAAAGGAGTGGCTTCAGGACAACTCTGTGAATGTCCTTGAGTGGCCCAGCCAGAGTCCAGACTTGAATCCGATTGAACATCTCTGGAGGGATCTTAAAATGGCTGTGCATTGACGCTACCCATCCAACCTGATGGAGCTTGAGAGGTGCTGCAAAGAGGAATGGGCGAAACTGGCCAAGGATAGGTGTGCCAAGCTTGTGGCATCATATTCAAAAAGACTTGAGGCTGTAATTGCTTCCAAAGGTGCATCGACAAAGTATTGAGCAAAGGCTGTGAATACTTATGTACATGTGATTTCTCATTTTTTTCTTAATAAATTTGCAAAAACCTCAAGTAAACTTTTTTCATGTTGTCATTATGGGGTGTTTGAATTTAAATCACTTATTTTGGAATAAGGCTGTAACATAACAAAATGTGGAAAAAGTGATGCGCTGTGAATACTTTCCGGATGCACTGTATATTACCAGCCACATCACAGCAACCACCACCAACAGGTCAGTCACCTGAAGCTGGGCATGTTTGGGTTCTTCCAGTAGTTTGATGGTTGACCATCTACTGTAGGTAAAGCTAGAGGTGGCTGCTGGTAAAGGTGTTGGTGAGGCAATCGGAGGTGCTTACACTGTGGTTTCTGTTTGTGGATCCCAATGCGCCAGTGCTGTGATGGGGATACTATCCTGTAATAATGTTGCTGTCCTTCGTATAAGGCCCCTACTCTCTGTGGACATTAATTCTTTTAAGGCTAATTTTTTTTTTTTGTCCTTTTGTCCCAGAGCTAAAAATTTTTTCCAAAAAAAGCACGCATTTACAAATGTAAAGTCTGTTTTATGTTCAATGAGCCTCTACAGTATTCAAATTCACACACTTATTGCATATCTCTTTGACTCTAGTATGTCATTTAAAGCACATATTACAAAGTTGTCCAAATCATGTTTCTTCCATCTTAAAAATGTTAGGAAATTATGGCGCTTTCTAAATAAACAGGACTCTGAGAAACTAATTCATGCATTTATTTCTAGTAGGATTGACTACTGCAATGCGGTGTTCACTGGATGTTCAAACTGTTCTTTATACAGCCTCCAGTTAATCCAAAATGCTGCTGCAAGAATTATCACAAGAACAAGAAAATATGAACATATAACTCCAGTTCTTAAATCCTTACACTGGCTCCCGTTTAAGTTTAGGGCAGATATCAAAATCCTCCTTTTAACATATAAAGCATTAAATGGCCAAGGTCTGGCTTACTTGTCTGAACTTCCCATGATTTACAAACCAGAGCGAACATTAAGATCTCAAGACGCTGGTCTGCTTATGATTCCAAGGATTAATGAAATAACAGTGGGAGGTCGAGCTTTTAGTTACAGGGCCCCTAAACTGTGGAATGGTCTGCTTGCTACTATAAGAGATGCCTCTTCGGTCTCAGCTTTTAAATCCCGGCTGAAGACTCACTACTTCAGTTTAGCATATCCTGACTAGAGCTGCTGATTAACTGTACAGACTGCATCTCTGTTGTTAGTCATTAGCACTAAAACATAAGTAACATGATAGTTATAATTTGATACTAAGCCTCACCTATTCTGTTTCTGTTCTCGGTACTCAAATGTGGCAGTTGGTGCCACGGCCCACCTGCCAAGTTGTTGTGCCTGCCTATGGTAAAGTCATCCCTGATGGAGGATCGCAGGAATCATGGGAAAGAGAGGTCCTTTCATCGGATTGGCTGGCCCAGCACTATTTTAGCTGTGGAATGGCCAAATGGGGGAGGCAGCTTAAAGGATGAGGTCTCCAGGACTCTGAACAAATCCAAATCATATTATGTGATCTCATCCACTGTTAAATTCTACTACAGTGATCCCTTGCTATATCACGCTTCGACTTTCGCGGCTTCGCGATTTTATTCTCATACACGCTTAATTCACTACGCATGCGCTTTCCGAGAACTTTTATCTAAGCCCTACGATGGCTCCTAAACGTGCTGCTTTTTCTAAGCCTTCTGACAATAAAACTAAGCGTCGGAGGAAGATGTTTACTATACAGGAGAAGGTGAAACTCTTGTATATGATTAAAGATGGCAATACCCTACAAAAGCCTCCTCACGCATATGAAAAGACAGCGCCAGCAACTGCCTATCAATATGTTCTTCAGCCGCGCACCCAGACACCCACTGCCTACTCCTAGTACTCCTTCAGCGGAAGAAGACAACAACGCACCTGCTGAAGATACTGTACCACCTCTGAAGACTCTCCTACTGAGCTCATGCCTTCATAGGTTAGTGGTTGTGTCTAAGAACTGTGTGTGTTTGTGTGTAATTAAATGTACAGTACAATAATCTACTATATAAAAGTGTTCGGGATTGTCCTTCTGTCCCGTGAGTGCAAAGTGTAGCGGTATTTTGCTTATTACAGACTTACTACTTGCGGCTTGAGGTACGAAGCGACGCGATGTGAGCAGAGTTCTGGTGCTCTCATCGTTCCCTTGCTTTTGTGCACGATGCGCTGGAAAAATAGACAAAATTATGTCTCTGGAAATAATTAATGTTGATGGAGTACAAATGCCTCACCGCGTAGTAAATATCAGGGGAGATGGTGCTTGCTTATTCTCATCTATAGTTTATTTAGTGCATGAAACTCCGTCTTTAGCGGTACAGATTCGGGCCGTCAAAAAGCTTAGGTTTTCGGGAGATGTTATGAATGGGCATTTTGATGTTCTCATTCCCTACACTTACATGCCTGATGTACACGTGGAGCGCACACAAATTGAGGATAAAAGTCGGTCGCCTTAAAAGGCGAGTGAGCCTAGTAATATGATATTTGTAACGTCTAATATGTCTTATTTTCTCTTATTTTGTTTAATATATTGAGTAATACGAGTGTAATGGTGACTAAAAGGTGTTATTTCATGTCTAGAGGGCTCTAATTATGTTAAAAAACGTATTTAGAAGGTCGTAAACAGGTTTTCTATACTCTAACTGCGAAAATATTTGATTTATAAATAAAGAAAATTTATTTGTCACGGTAGTGTCTGGAACGGATTAACCGTGATAAACGAGGGTTCACTGTACATTATTTCTAAAATATTTATTTTTACACTGTATTGAGTATTTGGTCTGTTCTGTGTTTTGTATTGTATTGTATTGACCCCCTTCTTTTTGACACCCACTGCACACCACACCTACCTGGAAAGGGGTCTCTCTTGGAACTGCCTTTCCCGAGGTTTCTTCCACTTTTTCCCTACTGGGTTTTTTTTTGGGAGTTTTTCCTTGTCCTCTTAGACAGTTAAGGCTGGGGGGCTGTCAAGAGGCAGGGCCTGTTAAAGCCTAATTGTGTGATTTTGGGCTATACAAAAATAAATTGTATTGTATTGTGTTGTATTTGTTTGTGCCATCACTCATAAACAGAAAGGCACTTTCTGGAAAAAAACAGCTTGAAGTAGTCGAGTGGCTGGTAATTTTTAGAGTCCACTATCACCACATCTGTAGTGTTCACTAGCACGCCATGTTGTTTGGCGAAGTCCAGTAGCCAGCTTGCCTCCCAGAGATCTGTCTGTGTAGTCCTCCCAGGGTGAACATTGCTGTAGGCGCATCAGCTACATGAGTATGTTCAGCACTATGATCAGCTGGGGACCGATCAGTTGATGTAGGTAGCTGTCTTTCGTTTTCAGTTTCCATATCATTTGCATCAAAATCAGAGTTCGAAAAGTGTCTGTGTAGTCCTCCTAGGCAAACATTGCCATAGGCACATCAATTGCTCGATCAGCTAGGGACGGGTCAGGTGACACAAGTACCTGACTTTTGTTTTCAATCTCCAGATCACTCACATCAAAAATGGAGTTCAATAAGTCAGAGTCCAATTCAGCAATAAAACACAAAAAATAAAGTAACAATACGCATAGTATTTTGCTCCGCCCTCTTGCCTAATGTCAATGCCATTCTAGACGTTCTTTACGCTCCTCACGCACATGCAAGGATTCAAAGTCAAGTCAACGAGTCCAAAAGTACTCCTAGCAAAAAAGATCTACCTATAACTTATAATGTTTAATCAACATTTACAGCTTTTAACACCCACAACCCTTTTTGTCAAAAGACTAAAAGATAACTGGGCATCTTTTGAAAAAAGTAAGGTTTTCCCGATGTCCATGGCTTGGTCATTCTGTCCCCCTAACCATTCCCTTTCTATAATTAATTACTATCTCTCTCACCCCTTCACCACGTAATAGCTAATGTAAACATACTGTCTGGACAGGGAGGGACAGGGCACATGGGTAGTGTGACATTGAGCTCCCCAATTGGCTGATTGAGGCGAGCAGCAGTATAATAAAGGTAAGAAATATTGACAGGGTTGTCAACTGGGAGAGAATGAGAGTGAGAAAAACTGTGGAATTAAAAAGGGAGAAAGGAGTGAACTACGGGAGAGAGCCAAAAAGCCCTAGAGTTAAGTAGTAGGGTCTTTTTTGAGCATTATGCTCATATTGATTTTGTACAAAGTTTTTTCTGAAGATCCTTTTTTTGGAGTATTTGCTTGTGGAAGAAGAGTAGAGTCTTAAGTGTAAATATCTTTTTAACCGTTCTTCTTGGAAATTGTTTAATTTTGATTGCTTCGTTGTAAATAAGGGACTCACTTTCACCAACTATGGAAAAACGTAGAATGTCACATCTTTCAAGTTTTTGAGAAATTGAGAAAATGATGTTGTCCCTATAAATAACGATATCTACATTTCATTTTTTCTGACTTTCACATACACTATATTGTTTTTTTCATGTATCAACAACACCTTTCCTTTAAATCATGCAGTCGCAGCATTTAAATCATGTGATCATACTCTGACATTTTCATTGGATGGCATTGCTAGGTTTCCGTGTTGCAGTATGTAAAATACTTTGTGCATACTAGCTTCTTGCATCGTGCTATGACTGGAATGAAGACATACAGGGCTATTCAGAAAGAAAGAGCAGATTTCAAAAATAAATTTCATACAAATTGTATAAGACAAAAAAACATATTCCGCATGTCACAGGATAGAGGAAAGTTCAAAGTTTGGTCCTATGGTCCTTGAGGTTGCATGCACTCAACATGAGCACCATGTGTAGTGTGACAAACATCAAAACGGTAGACCATTTCTTGCCACACACGAGTCAACTGGTCCCTAGTTACTAAATTTACAGCTTCCACAATTCAATGTTGCAAATCACAGGGGATAAAATCTGGAGACCTGGAATGCCATAGACGATGAGCAAGATCTTGTTGTCCAACTCTTCCAATCCATCGTCCTGGAATGGAAATAAGGCAGGGCACCATCTTGCATAAAACTGAAGTCATTCGAATCTTGTCACTGGTAAATTTGCTGATGACAAGGCGTCTTTGTTTGTTGAACCTTCTGTGGAATTCACATTGCACTTGAACAGTGGACTCACAATTTGCAAACTGCAGCGTGCAAAATGCTTTCTCTTGTGGTGTTGTCGCCATTTTACTACAAATGAGAAACAACGCTTGATGGCATTCACTGATACTTTTAGGCGTGCTTTTAGACTCTGAACTTTACTCCATCCAGTGACATGCGGAATGTGTTTCTGTCTTGTACAGTTTGTTTGAAATACATTTTTGAAATCTGCTCTTTCATTTTGAACAGCCTTGTATTTGGCCATCACTAATATCTTATCAGAAAAGACATAGGTTTTTCCATTGTATACGAACACTGTTTTTCAAATGTATTATTTTTAACTGCATCTCAGTTTATCTAATCGATCTCAGTTACAAACTACAAGATACCCAGGGTTCAAGGTTGTGCCAGAGTGTGGGCAGGCATGGGGTATTCTTTGTTTCCTTTAGTATCCTCGGAGTCCTTGTCAGACACTATTTCGTGTCCGAAAGGGCACCTGCCTGCTAAACTCCTATTTAATCATTTTAGCTTTCCCATTTTCTTCACTTTCAAAGCTATATCTTACCTACATAACCCTAATATCCACACATTAAATATTACAAGTTTCACTTAACAAACTGTCCAATGCACATTTTTTTTTTAACCCCAATACAGACGTGTCACCCCTCATATAGTCATGGGTGCAGGCAAGTGTAGTTAATCCCTGGAATAAGTTAAGGTTTCATTTGTTTAACTTTTCATTTGGTTTATTGTGCTTTTTCTTTGTTTAATCCTCCCTTGTATATGCTTTATTTATTTTTAAAATGCATACATATGTGTGGCATGTTGGCGCAGTGGGTAGTGCTGCTGCCTTGCAGTTAGGAGACCCGGGTTTTCTTCCCAGGTCCTCCCTGCGTGGAGTTTGCATGTTCTCTCCGTGTCTGCGTGGGTTTTCTCTGGGTACTCCGGTTTCCTCTCACAGTCCAAAGACATGCAGGTTAGGTGCATTGGCGATCCTAAATTGTCCCTAGTGAATGTACTTGGTGTGTGTGTGTCTGTGTGCCCTACTGGGGTTTGCTTCCTGCCTTGCACCCTGTGTTGGCTAGGACTGGGTCCAGCTGACCCTCGTGACCCTGTAGTTAGGAAATAGTGGGTTGGATAATTAATGGATGGATGAATACATACTCAGATATCTTTTAAACCTTTGGAATTTAATTGGGTGTGGAGAGTTGGCATGATGGTGCCCTCTCCTGATGTAATAAATAACTGAATGAAAAACAAACATGCATGAGGCCAAAGAGGTTTTGGTTAACACATATGGGAGGGGAGGGTGTTACAGAAGGATCGCTGAATAATCTAAATATGATAAACCTTTAATTTACCATTTGTAGCTGTTGGCAGATGCTTGTGATTAATGACTCCCTTGGGTAGCAGCTTCACTGCCTCACTTCACTATTTCTTCCAACTCTGGCTCATTATCTTTCCCTGTTTCCACTTTTTTCCACTGCTTTTCTTTAACCTGGGATTGGAGGCTTCCTTCAGTGGCTCTTACTTTGCTTACTACTACTCAAATGGGTCTTTATGTCCAGTGAAGACATTACTCATCCAAACAGACATCACTCAAAAAGCAACAGAGTGACCAGTGCCTGTGTCTGCCCATGAAAAAACAGGTGCCATAAATTTAAGTTTTTGCTCAATTGAATCAGAAACCAAAAAAGAGCCAATTGCTTGTGTACAGTGCCCTCCATGATGTTTGGGACAAAGACCCATTTTTCTTTTATTTAGCCCTTTACTCCACAATTTAAAATTACAAATCAAACAATTTAAACGTGATTAAAGTGCACATTGTAGACAGACTTTTATTTAAGGGGATTTGCATACACTTTAGTCACACCTTGTAGAAATGACACCACTTTTTCTACACGATTCTTCCATTTCGGAGTACCATAATGTTTGGGACAATTGGCGTCCCAAATGTTTATGATTCCTCAGTGTGTTTCATTGCTTTATAAGATACCTTAGCCATCTTCTACTCTTTGGAGTCTGTGGTTGCCGTTGTTCAATATGCGAACAAGAGTTGTGACAATGAAAGACAAAGAGGCCATTATGAGGATGAAAAACAAGAACAAAACCATTAGATAGATCAGTAAAACCTTAGGATGACCAAAATCAACTTTCTGGAATATCATCAAGAACAAAGAACACACTGGTGAGCTCAGTAATCACAAAGGGACTGGTAGGTCAAGGAAGACCACAACTGCTGATGACAGAAGAATCCTCACTCTGCTAAAGAAAAAGCCCCAAACATCTGTCCAGCAGATCAGAAATAGTCTTCAGGAGGAAGATGTGGATGTGTCAGAGATGACTATCACCAGAAAACATCATGAACAGAAGTACAGAGGACACACTGCAAGATGCAGACCACTAGTCAGCCACAAAAACAGAATGGCTAGATTGCAATTTGATACAAAGGACATAAAAGAGCCTCCAGAATTCTGGAGAAAGGTCTTGTGGACTGAAGGGACAAAGATGAACCTGTATCAGAGTGAGGGCAAGAGTGAGGTGTGGAGACAAAAAGGATCTGCCCGAGATCCAAGCTGGCCACCTCATCTATTAAACCATGCAGTGGGTGGTGTTATGGCTTGGGAATATATGGCTGCCACAGGTCCTGGTACACTTCTCTTCATTGATGATGGACCTGCTAATGGCAGCTGCACAATGAATTCTGAGGTGTATAGAAACATCTGATCTGCTCAGGTTTCAGTAAATGCATTCAAACTCACTGGACAGCACTTCATCCTACAACAAGATAAAAATCCGAACATACTGCTGAGGCAACACAGGAGTTTTTCAAATGATGAAAAATTCTTGAATGGCTAACCAGTCACACAATTTAAATCCAACTGAGCAGGACTTCCATATGCTGAAGAGAAATCTTAAGGGGACAAGCCCTCGAAACAAGCAGGAGCCGAAGATGGCTGCTTTGGAGGGTTTGTACATAAACAACAACAACAACAACATTTATTTATATAGCACATTTTGATACAAAAAATGTAGCTCAAAGTGCTTTACATAATGAAGAATAGAAAAATCAAAGACACAGTAAGAAAATAAAATAACTCAAAATTAATTAACATAGAATAAGAGTAAGGTCCGATGGCCAGGGTGGACAGAATCACTAGAGAAGACCCTCAGCACCTGGTGATGATGTCTATGAATGTCAGACTTCAAATAGTCATTGCATGCAAGGGATATGTGACAAACTACTAAAATATGACAGCTTTAACAGACCTGCCATTGCTGTGTCCCAAACATTATGGCTCCCTGAAATGGAAGGACCACGTAAAAAGAGTGTTGTGATTTCCACAAGGTGTGACTGAAATGTCTGCAAATACCGTTAAATGAAAGTCTGCAATGTGCACTTTAATCACAATGTCTGAATTGCTTGATTTGTTTTGTTTTTATTGTATTGTATTGATTTTATTAAAATCAAATAGCATTCCATACAAAAAGACAAATCAACTCCCACCCTTAGACAAAGAGAGCTAGGCTAGCAGAGTAAAATTTAAAGCTAGCAAAAATAATTAAATATATAAATTAATAAAGATTAAATGGAGTAAAAGAGGAGAGATAACCTGCTTCCTCAATTTAAATGCTTATTCTAGAATGTTATTGATTAGATCCTGCCAGGTTTTGAAAATGTTTTGCACAGATCCTCTAAGTGAGATTTTGATTTTTTCCAGTTTCAGATAGTAAATAACAACAACAACATTTATTTATATAGCACATTTTCATACAAACAGTAGCTCAAAGTGCTTTACATATTAAAGAATAGAAAAATGAAAGACACAATTATAAAACAAAATAAATCAACATTAATTAACATCGAATAAGAGTAAGGTTCAATGGCCAGGGGACAGAAAAACAAAAAACTCCAGGCGGCTGGAGAAAAAATAAAATCTGTAGGGATTCCAGACCATGAGACCGCCCAGTCCCCTCTGGGCATTCTACCTAACATAAATGAAACAGTCCTCTTTGGATTTAGGATTCTCACGGAAGGGCTTGATGATGATGATGGTCACGTAGACTTCTGCCTTTTAATCCGTCCATCATTGTTGGAGCATCATGAAGCTTTGAGTAGGTGGTGGTGGCGCCACCACCACAAAGAAACCGGAAAAAGAAACAGAAAGAGAGTAGGGGTCAGTACGATTTTAGAGCCACCATGAATAGTTATTTTGAGGAAATTGAACATATAGAGTATCAGGATTAAGTTAAATTAAGATTAAAATGAAGTTATAAAAAGGCCATGTTAAAGTAATGTGTTTTCAGCAGTGTTTTAAAGTGCTCTACTGTATCAGCCTGGCGAATTCCTATTGGCAGGCTATTCCAGATTTTAGGTGCATAACAGCAGAAGGCCGCCTCACCACTTCTTTTAAGTTTTGTTCTTGGAATTCTAAGGAGACACTCATTTGAGGATCTGAGGTTACGATTTGGAATATAAGGTGTCAGACATTCCGATATATAAAATGGGCGAGATTATTTAAGGCTTTATAAACCATAAGCAGAATTTTAAAGTCAATCCTGAATGACACAGGTAACCAGTGTAGTGACATTAAAACTGGAGAATGTGTTCGGATTTTCTTTTCCTAGTTAGGATTCTAGCAGCTGCATTCTGCACTAGTTGCAAACGATTTATGTCTTTTTTGGGTAGTCCTGAGAGGAGTGCATTACAGTAATCTAGTTGACTGAAAACAAACGCGTGAACTAATTTCTCAGCATCTTTCAGTGATAAGAGGTGTAACTTTACTTATGTTTCTTAAGTGAAAAAATGCTGTCCTAATGATCTGATTAATATGTGATTTAAAATTCAGATTACAGTCAACAATCACCCTAAGCTTTTTACCTCCGTCTTGACTTTTAATCCTAATGTATCCAGTTTATTTCTAATAGCCTCATTGTATCCATTATTGCTGATCACTAAAATTTCAGTTTTCTCTTTATTTAACTTGAGAAAATTACTATTCATCCATTCTGAGATACTAGTCAGACATTCTGTTAGTGAATCAAGAGAATCAGGGTCATCAGGTGCTATTGATAAGTACAGCTGTGTGTCATCAGCATAGCTGTGGTAGCTCACGTTGTGCCCTGAGATAATCTGACCTAACGGAAGCATGTAGATTGAGAATAACAGCGGACCCAGGATAGAGCCTTGTGGAACACCATATTGGATATCATGTGTCTTTGAGTTGTAATTCCCACAACTAACAAAAATTTTCTCCCTGTCAGGTAGGATTCAAACCAATTTAAGACACTGCCAGAGAGGCCCACCCATTGACTAAGGCGATTTCTAAGAATGTTGTGATCAATGGTGTCAAATGCAGCACTCAGATCTAAGAGGATGAGAACAGATAAATGGCCTCTGTCTGCATTCACTCGCAAGTCATTTACTACTTTAACGAGTGCAGTTTCTGTGCTGTGATTTGTTCTAAAACCCGACTGAAATTTATCAAGAATAGCATGTTTATTGAGGTGGTCATTTAACTGCATAATGGCTGCCTTCTCCAGAACTTTACTTAAGAAAGGCAGGTTAGAGATGGGTCTAAAATTTTCAAGAGCTGAGGGTCAAGATTATGTTTCTTAAGAAGGGGTTTAACTACAGCAGTCTTAAGACAGTCTGGGAAGACCCCAGTATCTAGTGACGAATTTACTATGTCAAGAACATTATCAATTAGCACGCCTGATACTTCTTTGAAAAACCTTGTTGGTATCGGGTCAAGGACGCAGGTGGAGGTTTTAATTGAGAGATTATTTTCTTTAAATCAGGTAAATCTATCCTAGTGAAAGAGTTTAATTTGTTTATAACAGGATGCTGGGGTTTAGGAGGATCCTTAGTGTTGGAGGGATATACTATGTTAACTGTTAAATAACATCAGTTACCCACTGACTTAGAATAGGAGAGTTAGGATTCTTCCAGTTGAGCAAGACAAGTCTACGTGCCAGTAGTGAAGTAAAGGCAATCACAGTTTGTTTGTCCTTCTCCACTTTAAGTCCCTCTGTGAGCCCACCAAACACAGCTGTTAGTGGATTACGAGGGATTGTGACACCAAGGCTGTCTGAAAGACATTTAAAGATTTTGGTCCAGAATGATGTTAATTTGTCGCAGGCTCAAAACATGTGGCCAAGTGAGGCTGGAACTTGTTTCTTGCCATGGAAACACTTTGGACAATTTTAAACGAGACAATTTGATTTTAAACCGTGTAAGTCAAGGGAAAATATGTCTTTGTCCCAAACATTATAGAGGGCACTGTAGATTTTCCTCAGCATCAGAAAATGAATTAATGACACTGCGGTGGCGCAGTGGTAGCACTGCTGCCTCACACTTAGGAGACTCGGGTTCGCTTCCCGGGTCCTCCCTGAGTGTAGTTTGCATGTTCTCCCCGTGTCTGCGTGGGTTTCCTCCGGGTGCTCTGGTTTCCTCCCAAAGACATGCAGGTTAGGTGCATTGGTGATCCTAAATTGTCCCTATTGTGTGGGTGTCCGTGTGCCCTGCGGTGGGCTGGCACCCTACCTGGGGTTTGTTTCCTGCCTTGCGCCCTGTGTTGGCTGGGATTGGTTCCAGCAGACCCCCATGACACTGTAGTTAGGATATACTGTGTTGGATAATGGATGGATGGATGAATGGTGGCTTTAAAGCAGTGGCTCTCCCATAAGATGGTGCTGCATCAGAAAATGCTGGATCATTCAAGGATTATTAAATCAAAAATATGTAGGCAGTTATATTATGTTTACAAACTTGTGTTAATATTGCTTTTTTAATTCCTTCCAGGGTTCATATTTAGTTTTAACTGTGAAGTGACAAAGGAGGACATACAGTGCAGGCCTTGGATTAAGTTCTGTCTACTGCAGTGAAAGTACTGGCTACAAAGGATCCTTCTAACGGACCGATACTAAAACAATAAGACATATTCCTCTCCCGACAGCTACTGAGTAAACACATTGATGGAAGGACATACTAACATGGCCTAAATGTGTCATGTGTATTGAAGCGCTTGCCATAAACAGCATGGAAGTGAGTAAATTAACAAGACAGAAAAGAAAGTAAATACTCTTGTAACAAGTAAAGACCATTAGTGACATTCAAGGAAGGTGCTGTTTATTTGTAATTAATAAAACAAGGTGCCACACACAGTGACCACATGGTAGATTCTTCTATGTGAATTTATTTATCCTGAAATCTTTGAGGCATCTGAGGTGGTAAAGATGATGTCATGCCTTTTTTTTACCAAGGTATTAATGTGTTTGGACAAGATTAGGTCCTCTGTGATGTGGACACCAAGGTATCTGAGACTGTCCACTCTTTCGACCCAAGTGCTGTTAACACTGAAGGGGATGGAAGAACCTCTGCTGTTTTCTTCCAAAGTTCACAGTCAACTTACTGGTCTTGTTGATGACATTGAGAAAAAAAATGCGGCACTCTCCACTTCATCTTGATAAGGTAGCTTATTGTTGTTGTTAGCTATCATGCCTACCACAGTTCTGTCATCGCCAAACTTGACAAGGATGTTAGAGTCATGTGCAGCCATGCAGTCATATCTGTAGAGGGAATGCATCAGAGGACTCAGAACACAGCCCTGTGGAGCCACTCTAGTAACAGTGAGGTATTATGAAGTGGGGCCACCCAATTAGTTTTGGAAGATTTAACAAAAACATTTATTTATATAGCGCCTTTTCATACATGAAAGTAGCTGAAAGTGCTTTACAATAATAATGGCTAAATAGAGCTACAAAATAAAAGTAACAACAAAGAGCGACTATTTACAACAATTGAAAAGCAAAGTGTCTAGCTTTATTGCAAACTATTGTTAGATGGCCAGGAGAACGTTAAAATAAAAACTCCAGTTGGTGGGATGTTAGAGAAACTAAAATTGTGGGGTTCCAAAGCCAAAAGACCACCCAAAACCCTCCAGGCATTTTCAATGAGTCTGTCACCATTAACACCATTAACAGGTTGAGCCCGTGGATCTCTCTTCATCTTTCCATGACTTCAGGTAGCTGCAGCAAACGTATGGCCTTGTCACATTAGACAACTTTTCCAGTGATTTTTAGTCATACCCTTCATTTACATAATCTAGTCAACTCAGAGGTAGGCTGCCGCCCACTCCTGGGAATACTCAGTTGTCTAGTCTGACATACCATGCGACTCAATCTAACTAGTCCACAATTTGCTGCAACAAAATCAAACAGGTTTGATGTTGCCTTCAGTCGATGGGATGGGATCTTCGTGCATGACAGCTGACAACCAATGAACACTCATCTGGAACTACAATGTATATAATGCAGCAACGAGGAATAAGGAACATCAGAAAAGAAGAGAAGCTTGTCTGTCTGATGTCTCGTGTTTTACATACCACAAGAAATGGAAAAAAAAGGGCAGAGATTGCATACCTCTTAGCCTATCGGCTCTGCCAGGCAGCACATTATTGGCAAAAAAGGTCGAGTTTGACTGTGCTGGCATGTGGACATGCAATCATTAAATAGGACATGCACTGCCAATTCTCAGTCGTGTAAATTGGCACAACCTGGCGACAAGATTAGCAACTGCAGATGTCAAATCTGACTTACCCAACAACAACAATTTAATTCTCACAGTTTTCATCTGGAGTGAGTTAATAAGGAAGCCCGTTCTAATTGCTATTGTTTCAAGGTTGCTTGCTTGTTGTTGGCTATCCTGGTGGTGATGGGACAAGTTACAAATGTTATCCACAAAGTCAAGATCTTCTAAATGGTTCTGCATTGTATTCTATTGGGAGTGTTATAGAAGAGGAGTGATTGGAAGATGTAATTTCCATGTCTCCTTCACAATGTTCACAAAGCATACTGAGCTCAGTGGCCTTCCCAGCTTCTTTTCTGGGTTGTGTTCTACATCTCATACCTTCAGAGTAGAAAAACCTATGAGGCATTTCATTGCTCTTTACATACTTTAAAGTGATTTCTCCTGTGCTCCTTTAAGCATTTAGCATGGGGTAGCAAGAAGATTATTGGTGCCAATGTAAATTGTGAAATTTATTTCACAAGGCCATGCAATTCAGCTGAGAAACAGACTGCCAGAAAGATGGACAGATGACAGCTCTAAGTCAGGGAGATGGGTAGAAAACAGGTGAAGGACACACAAGCAGGTTATTTTAAATAGTGCTACAGTCTACAGAAGCCATAAATGATAAAGATTTTATTTTGGCACACAGGCCTTCTGGTAGTTACCCATATCTGATATGAATATACTGTATAATTATGTGAGTGTTTATAATAATGAGAATCCAGCACGACATCAGAAGCGTCTCGCTATGCTGCCGACATTCCTCACTGAATGGGACATCTGATTGTCAGCATTCTCCCACTTGGCTGTGATGGTCCTTTGCTT
Source organism: Polypterus senegalus (assembly GCF_016835505.1). Classification (NCBI taxonomy): domain Eukaryota; kingdom Metazoa; phylum Chordata; class Cladistia; order Polypteriformes; family Polypteridae; genus Polypterus; species Polypterus senegalus. The sequence continues at coordinate 17,822,381 of NC_053157.1, forward strand.
CTCTCCGGCCTGAATATGTATGTATAGAGAAGTATGTATTATATTCGGGGAATGAATGTTATCTTTTAAAGGAAGTTAAATACATATATCTCTTTTTGTACCATATTCCTCTCTTGTAATTATATTCTGCCATGGGTACAAAAGGGATGGCATTGGTTCTAGTCAATTCTGCATCAAGAAATATATCCCATGGATGAAAGAGTGCCCTATGCTGGATACTCATGAGGAGTCTGAGGAAACTGTGACACTGTCTAAAACACAAATAAATCTGATGTAAGAGGAAACACAGTGTCCAAAGTCATACGGTAGGGAGAATCAGCAAACTCGACATTGACCAAATCCAGGCTGGGGACCAAGCAGTGCTTCAGGAGCTTCAGAAGCTGTAAGGCGGAGGCAGCTAACATTCCACCCCAAATGCATGAGATTTACTAAAGTCCAATCAATTTTTTTGTTGCCATGTATGGTTCAACAGCAACAAATTATGCATGTAATTATTATTAAAATGTCTTTGTTTCATTGATTTTTTTCTATATTATGCTGAATTTCATCGGTCATCACATGCAGATATTAAAAAAAAACACACAAAGGGATTCCATAACACCTTCAACCGAGGAAAACAAAACTGTTTCTGCAGCCATAGAAGCTACTTATGAGCATTTGTATAACATGGTATGCTTTATTTAATGTTATACAGTGGTAATTTATTATTTTTCAAAATTAAAAAGTATTTCCATTTTTAGTGTGGAGTAATTACATTTAAATGAAATAAATTTGGAATTGACGTTTTTTTTGCCTTCTTCATGGCTGTCATCTTACTGTGCTGGTAAGTGGTACTTATGAAACGGTGATGTTTTATTTATGATAGCTCACGGCAAGGTTACCTCATTACGTTACTCTTTCAAGCAAGTGTATCACAATCTCTGTGCGGCTGCACTCAGAAGGAACGAAAGGAAAGACAGAGAGAGAAATACTGGAAAGGGATGAAAAGAGAGCATCCCGTCTTTACAATTATTTTATCATTTCATCTTTTGCAGTGATATGAATATTTCCAAGAATATAATGGAAGATGTGATGAGTAGTTTCTTGATTTGTAAATATTTCAAATCAAAATTATTGACTTTGTAAGTCATAAGTGACTTATTCGATGCTGTGTCAGCTTGTATTCACTCTGCGATGAGCTGGCTCCCCGTCCAGGGATTGTTCCTGCCTTATGCCCATCCCAGCAAGCATTAGATCGATGGAATAATTAAACATGTATAACAACGATTTTTCAATGTTCCTTTAAGTTTTTTGAGGTGGAGTGTGGATCTGAGGCTAGGGATTTGCACTAGCAGTCAGAAGGTTGCCGGTTCGAATCCCATAAACTCCAAAAGTGACTATACTCCATTGGGCCTTTGAGCAAGGTGCAACCTGCAACCTGCAATTGCCCTGTCCTGGGTATGATGTTAATCTGCATGCAGGCCCTACAACCTGGTAGATAATATTTACAAAATGTATTTTTGGATTTGTACCTTACTTGGCTTTCCCAAAGAATATTTTTTAGCAACTTTTGAACTTGCGTCAACCTGGGGATTGGAGGCAGAATTGACACTCCAGCCACAATAAAAAAAAAACTTCACACTGGTTCCATTCCATCCGAACTCATGTGATGCTGAGGTGTCACCAATTGCATGGCTGCACTCGGGTCCTAATCTGGGATCCTGAGTTGCTTTGTCATGTGGTGGGTGCAGCAATGCACTGCATCAGCACGCACTCATAACTGCTCTTAAAGTTTTGAAGAATCGGTGCTCATAGCATGCAACTGATTTTACTTTCACAAAGACGTTTATCATGTGGCAATTGGCTGTGTGGAGAAAGAAAATAAAATGATAGCAATCAGGGGTTGATATGTTTGATAAAGACAGTACGACTGCAATAAAGAATAAAGAAAGTCCATTCAGAAGAACTTTTAATCAAGAAAAAGTCTTTTTTTCACTGTGGCCCTAATAATCTTTCTTATTGCTTGATACTTTCTTGCACCTAGTCATATTTAAATATACTCTAGTTCCGTTTATCCCTTAAATGGAATAGGCAAGCAAAGGCTTTTCTTAATATAGAAAGCAAAACAAGAAATTGTTATCAAGGAAAAAAGAATAAACATAAGAACCTGCTTTGGTCTTGGTGAATTTGAATTCCATCCATCCATCCATTATCCAACTACAGGGTCACAGTGGTCTGCAGGAGCCAAACACAGGGGGCAAGGCAGGAAACAAACCCCGGGCAGAGCTCCAGCCCACCACAGGGCACTCACCCCAAGGACAATTTAGGATCTCCAATGCACCTAACCTGCAAGTCTTTGGACTGTGGGAGGAAACCAGAGCACCTGGAGGAAACCCATGTAGACATGGGGAGAACATGCAAACTCCACGCAGGGTGCGAACCTGAGTCTCCTAACTGCAAGGCAGCAGCGCTACCCACTGCGCCACCACGCTGCCCTTCCATCAATTCCATGGTATTAAAGAATAGAGAATCTGAATTGTCATTATATGACACATGTGTGGTGACCACATCAGCAGATAATCTGTCCTTCAAACAGGAAGTTGCATGAATACAGAGTGACATTGACTACAAAGCAACGACGACGACCACAGTGTATAAAGAATCGGTAAGGGTATGTCACTGTGATTTATACTGTAACTGGTTAGGCAGATGTATAATGTTTATAATGTGTCCAAAACAGGACAAAATTTTATTGTCCAATGACAAAGCAAAAAAAAAAGAAGAAGAAGAAAGGACAAAAACGTCGCTCTTCAACATATGTCAACTCAGTCAAATAATCAGCTGGATAGCTTTAGTCACTTCTAACATGTTGCTCAAGCCAGTACTAATGCCACCATCTGGGAAGGCCGGGGATTTATGGTTGCTGGACTGGAAGGGGCGGGGTCAAAAGCACTTACAGTGTAGATCCTCGTCGCTGTGGAGAAAGAAGATAACAATGTTAGTAGCAGCACCCCCTCTCATCTCAGAGGGTTAATAAATACCTGAACTGAACTTGCGATGAGGTCCTCCAACACGTATGTGTAACAATATATGCTATATATATATATATATATATATATATATATATATATAAATATATATAGTAAAAGACAAATCAGGACACAACATAAAGGTTTGGGGTTTCCGGCCCCGTATACTGTACAATTCTCCACAGTACCAAAACAAAAAGGGTCAAAATACATAAACAAAAAGCTCTATGTATGCACGACACTGAATCATGGTGTCGGCGGCCATTTTATGAAGGAGGAGCCGGAAGTGGAGGAATGCTGGGAAGGAACCATGGGGGAAGATGGGATCGATGACGTCAGGAACAATGGAGGAGAAAGGGCGGAAGTAACGTACTGCGGGCAAACCCGGTTTATGGTGGCGGAGCGTCTTTTTTTCTGTAAGAAAGCAAAGGAAAAAGGTTAGTACCCCGCCATTCCCTGCCGGCGAATGTCTTCCCAAGTGTGTTAAGATCTGTCCGCGGTCTCCTACTCGCGCGTGCGTGACACGACCCCCCCTTAGCCCAAAACCGTCAGGTCGGGCGGACCTAACCGAGAGGTCGTGGATACGAGAGAGGACATCGGCATTGGCCTGAAGGGTGCCGCGACGATAAGTGACGGTGAACTTATACGGCTGTAAATCCAGAAACCACCTGGTGACTCGCGGATTCGACTCTTTATGTAGGGACATCCACTGAAGTGCAGCGTGATCAGTCACCAGAGTGAATTTGCGACCCAACAGATAGTAACAGAGATGGGTCACTACCCACTTAATGGCCAAGGCCTCCCTCTCCACTGCCGCACACCTGGTCTCTCGGTCCAGCAGTTTCCGGCTTAAGTACATCACGGGGTGTTCGACACCATCGACGCTTTGGGTCAACACGGCGCCCAGGCCTGTGTCTGAAGCGTCTGTCTGGAGAATAAAAGGGAGCCCAAAATCGGGTGTCTTTAATACAGGTGCCGACGTTAGGGCCTTTTTTAGGTCACTGAATGCGTGTTCCGCCTTGTCGTTCCATACCACGCATAAGGGAGCGCCCTTCTTTGTTAAATTGGTCAAGGGTGCTGCCCTTTCGGAGCAACGCGGTACGAACCGGCGGTAGTACCCCGCCAACCCCAAGAAAGCCTGCACCTGTCTCTTGGTATTCGGACGGGGCCATTCCAAGATGTCCTTGATTTTTGAACACTGTGGTCTCACCTGTCCTCGTCCCACCAAGTGGCCTAAATACTCGGCCTCCTTCAAGCCAAAAAAACACTTTCGAGGGTTTATGTAGAGGCCGGCTTTAGCTAGTGTTGTGAGGACAGCGGAGACCTGCAATAGATGCTCCTCCCAGGTGCCGGAATAGATGACGACGTCATCCAGGTAGGCGGCACTATAGGACTGGTGGGGCTTCAGCACTCTATCCACCAGACGTTAAAGGTTGCCGGGGTTCCGTGCAGCCCAAATGGGAGGACCTTGTATTGCCAATGTCCGCTAGGGGTGCTAAAGGCCGTTTTTTCTTTTGTGGATGCCGTTAAGGGAATTTGCCAATACCCTTTCGTCATGTCAAGAGTAGTCAAGTATCGAGCCTTACCCAGCCGCTCAAGCAGGTCTTCAATGCGGGGCATCGGGTAGGCATCGAATTTGGAGACCTGATTTAGACGTCTAAAGTCGTTACAGAACCTCCAGGAGCCGTCTGGCTTGGAAACGAGGACGATAGGACTGGACCAGGGACTATGGCTCTCCTCAATAATGTCCATATCCAACATTCGTTGCACCTCCAATTCCACTTCAGCCTCCGGAAGTCTATAGGGTCTCTCCTGGACGATTACTCCGGGGTCCGTGACTATGTCATGCGCAATCAGCGAGGTCCGGCCAGGTGACTCGCTCACTACTTCGGGGACGGCTCGGATTGCATGGGTTAACTCCTGCCGCTGTAAGGGCATCAGCTCATCACCGAGGTTAAGGGCAGACGTACAGGCGAACAGGGAGAGGGATCTACGGGAGTTGGGGAGCTCCTCCCTGTCTTTCCAGGGTTTCAACTAATTTATATAGTAGATCCTCTCACTCGGCTGACGATTGGGCTGTTTAACCAAATAGTCGACGAGTCCCTTTCTTTCCTTAACCTCGTATGGCCCTTGCCAGTGAGCGAGTAACTTAGAGTGGGAGGTAGGAACGAGCACCATCACACGATCCCCCGGGCGGAATTCCCGGAGGACGGAGTTATGATTGTAACACCGGGCCTGCGCTGCTTGCGCACGAGTCACGTGGTCTTTTAGGAGCGGCCTGATTTTAGTGAGCCTGTCACGCAGTCGCGCCACATACTCCAGTATGTTAGAGGAGGGAAGGGCCTCAGCCTCCCAGCCCTCTTTTAGTATGTCCAAAATGCCTCGGGGTTGTCGTCCATATAACAACTCAAAAGGGGAGAAGCCCGTAGAGGCCTGAGGTATTTCCCGGTAGGCAAAAAGCACGAGCGGGAGGAGCTGGTCCCAGTTCCTGCCATCCGCGTTGACTACTTTGCGGAGCATCTGTTTAAGCGTCTGATTAAAACCCTCCACCAACCCGTCTGTCTGCGGGTGATAGACAGACGTCTTCAGGTGCTTTATCCGGAGTAATTTGGTCACCTCCCTGAATGTATCCGAGGTGAAGGGGGTACCCTGGTCCGTGAGGACTTCTTTGGGGATACCCACTATGGAAAATAAGTTGACTAATAAATAATAAATAATAAATACATTTTTTCGGCCCCGAGGTGGGCGCCTAGGAGGTGAGCGTGAGCTAGTTCGCATACCTCCCGCCGGAAGGTACGCGGAACTAGCAGCAACTTCCGTACCACGCCCTCGTGGGTCGCCACCCGATACAACAGATCGTTTTCAAGCACAAAAAAGGGATTGCGTGGTATGGATCCGTCGGCTTGGGAGCTGTTTGGCAGAACCACCGCATTCCGGGGAAACCGCAGGGAGTCGTCATTCCACTGCTCCCTCTTGAATGAGGCCGGCGTGGATCGAAATTAGTGATCCAAGCTACCCAGAGGGTCTTGTGAGCTGGGCACGGAAGAGCTCCCTGGCTAGTTCCTTCCCCGGCGGATTCTTCCGGGTCAGGGTCCGTCGCCGAGGAAGCGTCCCCCGATGTGCCAGCGCCATTAGGGCCTGCCCCAGAGCACGGCGTGGAGACCGTGGGAGGGGCGCCTCGCCCCCTCATAGCCAGACCCAACGAGGCCCCGGGAACGGTGTATGTCTTACCACATTTTTTATGCGACCAGTCTTGTCCCAAGATCACCGGATAGGGGGGTTCGGGCAACACCGCGACCACCAACTTAGTCAACTCCCCCTTCCAGGTGATATAACATTGTGCGGAGCGATACGACTTGGTCCCTCCATGCACGCAAGTGACTTGTAGATGTTGTTTTAGCCACTGTCGCGGTAACACATAAACGGCGAGCCACAATGGTTATGTTGCTGCCGGAGTCGAACAGAGCCACCACCGCATGCACATTCAACAACACCACTCCCGTGTTTGGACTCGCCAAGGGATGCGACGGGGTACAGTACCTTTCCGTTGAGGCCCAGGTGCAGTCCATTGGCTCCGTGGGAATGTTCATAGGACAGGTCGGCAGGTGGCCGGTCTCACCGCACTTGTAACAGCGCGGGGAGGCCGGCTTTTCTTTGGGTCTCTGTGGCGCTTCTGCAGCGCGTCAAGGGGGCTCAGGGGTGGCCGCCCATCCCTGTCGGTTCCCACGAGCTGGCCATTCTCCAATTCCCGGGTGGTAGCGGCTTGCGCTTGCTGCAAGGATAGGATCTGTACATTCATCCCTTGCAGCACTGTGTTGAGGTCCTGTCCTTCTGTCATATTATTGGATCTTCTATCCTGCCAGCTACGCCACTGTAAAAGACGAATCAGAACACAACATAAAGGTTTGGGGTTTCCAGCCCCGTATACTGTACAATTCTCCACAGTACAAAAACAAAAAGGGTCAAAATACATAAACAAAAAGCTCTATGTATGTACGACACCGAATCATGGTGTCGGCGGCCATTTTATGAAGGTGGAGCCGGAAGTGGAGGAATGCTGGGAAGGAACTGTGGGGGAAGATGGGATCGATGACGTCAGGAACAATGGAGGAGAAAGGACGGAAGTAACGTACTGCGGGCAAACCCGGCTTATGGTGGCGGAGCGTCTTTTTTTCTGTAAGAAAGCAAAGGAAAAAGGTTAGTACCTCACCATTCCCTGAAGGCGAATATCTTCCCAAGTGTGTTAAAATCTGTCCGCGGTCTCCTACTCGCGCGTGCGTGACTAATATATATATATATATATATATATATATATATATAAAATACTATATATATACCATACCAGCAAGTACTGCATTAAAATTTTTATTAAAAAGAAAATTAAACCTTTTTAAACTGAGGGAAAATATGCCAATAATTATTTATTATGGATCTCTTTGTATACCACATTGTGAGTTCAGCTCTCCGGTTGTAATATGACCAAGCTGTGCGCTGAGCTTACTCTTAAGCATGAAATGTACAGTTGGCCATGTGAACAGTAATCTTGTTTCAAATCTCACAGCTTGGATTGCTGCTGTCATAATCGGTTTGAGTTCATGGTTTGTTTCAATTACGACAGTATTTGTAGGACTTGTGTTAAAGTGACATTCGGCATCTGTCAAGCGTTGTAAGTATACAACCGGTTTCATCGATAACTTCACATCCAGTTTTTGAGAGTTTAAACATTCATAAACATCAAAGTGTCCACTACTGAAATCGTCACCTGTGAATCTAAGATGTTTAAGAGGCATAGGCGGTTGTCGAAAGGTGTAAAATATTTGGCCATTTCGGTACGCTTGAAAGCGACAACCGAACAATTCAGCGGCAGCCATCAACTCACATGCAGATCCATAGGTGAAGGGCTTAAGCATTTCACCCTTATAGTGCTCCTGTGTAGTATAATTATCTCCTGTACCGTCATCAGTCCACACCTTGAACCTGTCCCAGTCATTCAATACATAAGACACAATGTTCCTTCGGATATCAAGAGTGAGCCTGATATGGCCGTGTAATATGTAACAAAGAGAATGGAAAAGGTAGGCGCCATCTCCGGGCATGGAAACCACTCGGTAAGTGACAGTTCTTTGATCGATGGTGATCACCTCGATAGACATGTTAATGGGGGTACGGTTGGAATGATAAAGGAAATGGGTACCTGAACAATGTAAAGTAAGTCTAAAATACCTACACAATAACTATAATCGTAATAAACGAACAATAAAACAGTGGAGAAGCCGTGGATTAAATAAAAAGGCTGTAGTCATCAGCAGGGAGACATGAATCCTGTGGCGAAGCAAGGAAGGGAATGTAGAGACTGGAGCGACGGGCGGCCTTATATAGGCAGGCAGCCAATAATGTGGGAGGCGTTGGGATGGGGGACCCAACACCGCCTCACACGGTGACCGAGCTGCAGGCTATGGATATATATTTATACTAATAAAAGGCAAAGCCCTCACTGACTCAATGACTCACTCACTCACTGACTCATCACTAATTCTCCAAGTTCCCATGTAGGTAGATGGGTGACATTTGGCAGGCTCATTTCTTACAGCTTCCTTACAAAAGTTGGGCAGGTTTCATTTCGAAATTCTACGCGTAATGGTCATAACTGGAAGCTATTTTTCCCTATTTACTGTAATGGAGTTGAGCTCGAAAGCGGTGGGGGGAGAGTTTCGTGTGATATCATCACGCCTCCCACGTAATCACGTGAACTGACTGTCAACGCAGTATGTAGAAAACCAGGAAGAGCTCCAAAACGCGCTGAAGAAAACATGCATTATATAATTGAGAAGGCAGCAAAACAATAAGAAGCGAGCGAGTGACATATACAACCATATTCATGAGTGCTGCTACTTCGGAAACAAAGCACGGTGTAAATCTAAAATTTAGATTAAGTTCATTGACAGGCTGCCGCTGCCGTTTGTCATGCCCACGGGTAATGCGGGATACAAGTTTAATGAGAGGACGCAGGATATAAACGAGAGTTTTGATCACTTTGTAACTAAGTTAAAATTGCAGGTGAGGGGCTGTGCTTATGCAAATTCTGAGAGACTGTGTTTGTGGGGGATTGACAGTTAAGGCGGGTGGGGGAGTCACGTCATCATCTCCCCTCCCATTCACCTCATTTCGCTCTGAGCTGAGCTCCGCAGCTAATGCAGTGTAATACGTAAGCGAGTTTGTGACGCTGCCACCAAATACTCACAGAAACATCCACAAGTTAATACACACGCTGTCTCTACAGTTTCTCCACACTGAATCCTCCAGGCACTACTTACAAAAGGTTACATTGACAATCGTGTTACGTTATTTTTAAAATGTTTCCTTTTCTTAGCACAAGCACAGCTGAGAAGCTTCTATGCATGTGCTCCATAACGCGTTAAAAAATAATGCATTTAATCGCACTTTGCATTACAAACAAAGGGGAACTTCTGTCAATGCATGATTTCATGGTACTCCGATTACATTGATCAGCGCTTCCCGATTCATTTTACCCTCTCGCCCCCTTGGTTTGAGAAGAAGTATGAAAAAATATGAGGTTAACACAGAAAAACAGATCACCAATTGAAGCTTTATGAATAATCGATTCGCCATCAATAATTGTTTTGGTAAAGCCATACTCAGTGTAATCCTCCTTCCATTTTATAATTTTTCCGCCACTACCCATGATTAAATGAACGGTAAAAAAGTAAGAGCGAAGCGAGGGTGATTTATTCAGGCAGGCAGGCAACAGCTCAATAGCTCGAATTTGGATATAAGTAGGTTCTATTTAGTCGCCAGAAATATCTTGAATTTAGTCTTTAAATTTCTATGGTAAAGAAAAAGTTATGCAATGATGTCTACATTTAACAATATAAAGTCAAAACTTGAATATATAAAGTCAGTGTCGGTATATATAAAGTCAAAACTTGTTTCTGAACATATAAAGTCAAAACCTGAGTATATAAAGACGGCGTTGGAATATTTCTGAATATATAAAGTCAGCGCTGGAATATATAAAGTCAAATCTCGAATATATAAAGTCAGCGTCGGAATATATAAAGTAAGCGATGCAATATATAAAGTCAAAACTTCACTATATAAAGTCAGAGCTGGAATATCCATCCATTTCCCAACCCGTTGAATCCGACCACAGGGTCATGGGGATCTGCTGGAGCCAATCCCAGCTAACACTGGGCGCAAGGCAGGAACCAATCCTGGGCAGGGCACATGCATCATTTTCAAAACATTAACCAAACAGTGTTTTTTTAATTGATTTTTCTGAATACGTTTTTGTTAACTTAGTTCAGTTCAGAGTCGTTTCAATCAATAGATTTTGACTTTCACTTTATATATTCAGGAGTGAGTTTATATACTCCGATGTTGACTTTATATAATCAGGAATGACTTTATAAATTCCGACGCTGACTTTATATATTCAGGTTTTGACTTTATATATTCAGAAACAAGTTTGACTTTATATATACAGACGCTGACTTTATATATTCAAGTTTTGACTTTACATATTCCGACAGTGACTTTATATATTCAAGTTTTGACTTTATATATTCTGACGCCGACTTTATATATACGTAAAATCAATGTATTTGCCTGTTTGGCACCCCATAGTATATGTGTGTGTGTATATATGTACACATGTATGTGTATATATATATATATATGCCAGCAACACTCGTGACAATTACAAAACAATTACATTGTCAATCATGTTACGTTATTATTAAAATGTTTCCTTTTCTTTTTACTTCTCCGCTTCCAAGCGCGGGTATTTTGATATATATATATATATATATATAGTATATATATATATATATATATATAGATATATATATATATATATATATATATATATATATAGATATATATATATATAGATATGAGAACAACACTCATATCAATGACAAAACAATTACATTAACAATCATGTTACGTTATTTTTAAAATTTTTCCTTTTGTTTTTCATAACTTCTTTAACACACTACTTCTCCGCTGCAAAGCACGGGTATTCTGGTAGTTTATATATATATATATTGTAATAAATGATCTTGCACAAAAAAAAAGACTTCTACAAACAGGAAAAGGTTTGGGGACCGTCCCCATATATTGTCGTCCAGACAATAATAACAAAACTGATTCAGATGACTTTTTAGTACATTGAATGTTTTACTGTGAACAAAATGGCATTTAAATAACAGAGGGAATGATGGGACAGGAAATGGTTGGCAGGAAATGACGATTGGAGACAGGAAGCAGGGGATTGTGGGACCGGAAGTGACGTCATTGTGACAGACCGGAAGTGACATCGTTTCGGCCATTTTGAATCCGGAAGTGGAGCTTCTTAGTTTTCGTCAGGTTTTCTGTAGGCGAAAAGAGATTTTGGTAAGCACCACGTGATGACCTTCTGTCTCGCAATATTTCACTCACCTTTAGGCTCTGTGACTGCCTCCAACTCGTACGTGTGTGACAATATATACAGTATATATTGTGAGCTGGACGGCTGATTGCACCCCAAGAAGATACGGACGCCCCTGGGAAAACCACAAAGCCCGAAACACAGACTACCCTCGCATTGCTCCTTAACCTTGCACTATAACGCGCGATACAAGCCTCGCGCGGTACTCCGCCGACTTAAAAAGCCGTGCACAGCACCTGTCAGATTTGGTATTGATTTCTTTTGCTTTCTCTCTCTCTCAGACTGCCTCTGCTCCTGACGCGTTTACATTCGAAGAAGAAGAAACTCATGTAACCTTTAATTGAAAGACGAAATAGCCATCTTTGTCAAGGAGCAAGTTTGAAGTGTCAAATGTTTGTTTGCAGTGCTTGAATAAAATTCCTTCTTTTTTTCCACGATCCCGAGTATCTCTGTGCAAATCTGTGACCCAAGTGTGACAATATATATATATATAACTGCTCAAAAAAATTAAAGGAACACTTTGAAAACACATCAGATCTCAATGGGAAAAAGAAATCCTCCTGGATATCTATACTGATATAGACTGGGTAATGTGTTAGGAACGAAAGGATGCCACATCGTTTGATGGAAATGAAAATGATCAACCTACAGAGCCCTGAATTCAAAGACGCCCCAAAAATCAGAGTGAAAAAATGATGTGGCAGGCTAGTCCATTTTGCCAAAATTTAATTGCAGCAACTCAAAATTGTACGCAGCACTTTGTATGGCCCCTGTGTTCTTGTATACATGCCTGACAACATCGGTGCATGCTTCTAATGAGATGACAGATGGTGTTGTGGGGGATCTCCTCCCAGATCTGGACCAGGGCATCACTGAGCTCCTGGACAGTCTGAGGTGCAACCTGGTGGCATTGGATGGACCAAAACATAATGTCCCAGAGGTGTTCTATTGGATTTAGGTCAGGAAAGTGTGGTGGCCAGTCAATGGTATCAATTCCTTCATCCTCCAGGAACTGCCTGCATACTCTCACCACATGAGGCCAGGAATTGTCGTACACCAGGAGCCACTGTACCAGCATAGGGTCTGACAATGGGTCCAAGGATTTCATCCTGATACCTAATGGCAGCCAAGGTGCCTTTGTCAAGCCTGTAGCGGTCTGTGTGACCCTCCATGGATATGCCTCCCCAGACAATCATTAACCCACCACCAAACTGCTCATGCTGAATGATGTTACAGGCAGCATAATGTTCTCCATGGCTTCTCCAGACCCTTTCACTTCTGTCACATGCTCAGGGTGAACCTGCTCTCATCTGTAAAAGCACAGGGCACCAGTGGTGCATCTGCCAATTCTGGTATTCTATGGCGAATGCCAATCGAGCTGCATGCTGCTGGGCAGTGAGCTCAGGGCCCATTAGAGGACATGGGGCCCTTGGGTCACCCTCATGAAGTCTTTCTGGTTGTTTGGTCAGAGACATTCACACCAGTGGCCTGCTGGAGGTCATTTTGTAGGGCTCTGGCAGTGCTCATCCTGTTCCTCCTTGCCCAAAGGAGCAGATACTGGTCCTGCTGATGGGTTATGGACCTTCTATGGCCCTCTCCAGCTCTCCTAGAGTAACTGCTTGTCTCCTAGAATCTCCTCCATGCCCTTGAGACTGTGCAGGGAGACACAGCAAACCTTCTGGCAATGACACGTATTGATGTGCCATCCTGGAGAAGTTGGACTACCTGTGCAACCTCTGTAGGGTCCAGGTATCGCCTCATGCTACCAGTAGTGACACTGACTGTAGCCAAATGCAAAACTAGTGAAGAAACAGTCAGAAAAGATGAGGAGGGAAAAATGTCAGTGGCCTCCACCTGTTAAACCATTCCTGTTTTGGGGTCATCTCATTGTTGCCCTCTAGTGCATCTGTTGTTAATTTCATTAACACCACAGCAGCTGAAACTGATTAACAACCCCTCTGCTACTTAACTGACCAGATTAATATCCCATAAGTTTCATTGACTTTATGCTATACTCTGATTAAAAGTGTTCCTTTAATTCTTTTGAGCAGTATATATATATATATATATATATATATATATATATATATATATATATATATATATATATATATATATGCCAGCAACACTCATGACAATGACAAAACAATTACATTGTCAATCATGTTACGTTATTATTAAAATGTTTCCTTTTCCTTTTACTTCTATATATATATATATATATATATATATATATATATATATATATATATATATATATATATATTTATATAGATATATATATATATATAGATATGAGAACAACACTCAATATCACTCATATTAATGACAAAACAATTACATTAACAATCATGTTACGTTATTTTTAAAATTTTTCCTTTTCTTTTTCATAACTTCTTTAACACACTACTTCTCCGCTGCAAAGCACGGGTATTCTGGTAGTTTATATATATATATATTGTAATAAATGATCTTGCACAAAAAAAAAGACTTCTACAAACAGGAAAAGGTTTGGGGACCGTCCCCATATATTGTCGTCCAGACAATAATAACAAAACTGATTCAGATGACTTTTTAGTACATTGAATGTTTTACTGTGAACAAAATGGCATTTAAATAACAGAGGGAATGATGGGACAGGAAATGGTTGGCAGGAAATGACGATTGGAGACAGGAAGCAGGGGATTGTGGGACCGGAAGTGACATCATTGTGACAGACCGGACGTGACATCGTTTCGGCCATTTTGAATCCAGAAGTGGAGCTTCTTAGTTTTCGTCAGGTTTTCTGTAGGTGAAAAGAGATTTTGGTAAGCACCACGTGATGACCCTCTGTTTCGCGATATTTCACTCATCTTTAGGCTCTGTGACTGCCTCCAACTCATACGTGTGTGACAATATATACAGTATATATATATATATATATATATATATATAGTCCAAAAGAAAAGATAAAGATTTGGGGGGATCCACCCCATATACAGGGAGTGCAGAATTATTAGGCAAGTTGTATTTTTGAGGATTAATTTTAATATGGAACAAACACAGTGCTATCAGTCAATCCAAAATGTTAATAAACCTGAAACCTGAATGTTTCACAACGGAAATGTGAGTGTGAACATCATCAGGGGAATACATATGTGCACAATTATTAGGCAACTATTAGTGTGCAGATTTATTATGCAACTAAAGGAAAAATGAAAATTTTCCAATCTCACTTTTTTATTTTCATTTGTTATAGTGAGAATAATAAACAAACACCTCAAAATTTACAAATAAACATCTCTGACATTTCAAAAAATAAATCAATCAATCAATGACCAATATAGCCACCCTTCTTTCCAATAACAGTCATAAGCCTTTCCATTCATGGAGTCTGTCAGTTTCTTGATCTGTTGACGATCAGCTTTTTGTGGAGCAGTGACTACAGCCTCCCAGACACTCTTCAGAGAGGTGTATTGTTTTTCTCCCCCGTAAATCTAGCGTTTAAGAAGTGCCCACAAGTTCTCGATAGGGTTTAGGTCAGATGAGGAAGGGGCCATGTCATTATTCCTTCATCTTTAAGGCCTTTACTGGCTGGCCACGCAGTAGAGAACTTGATGCAAGTGATGGAGCATTGGCCTGCATAAAAATCATGGTCTTTTCCTGTATCACTGTTTGAAGAAAGTGTCTTCAAAAACTGGCAGTAGGTTTGGGAGTTGATTTTGAGTTCATCTTCAATGCAAAAGGTCCAACTAGCTCATCTTTAAAAATACCAGCTCATACCAGTACCCCACCTCCACGTTGGAGTGGAGCTCTGTGCCCATTACTGATCCACAGGTCCATCCATCTGGTCCATCAAGAGTCACTCTCATCTCATCGGTCCATAAAACCTTTGAAAAAAATCTGTCTTCAGATATTTCTTGGCCCAGTTTTGACCTTTCAACTTATGTTTCTTGTTCAGTGGTGGTTGGGTTTCAGCCCTCCTTACCTTGGCCATGTCTTTGAGCACTGAACACCTTGTACTTCTGGGCACTCCAGGTAGGTTGCAGCTCTGGAATATGAAAGTACTGGAGGATAATGGGTTCCTGGTAGCTTCACGTTTGATTCTTCTCAAATCTTTGGCAGCTAATTTGCGTCTTTTGTTCTCAACACGTTTCTTGCGACCCTGTTGACTATTTGCAACAAAATGTTTGATGGTTCTGTGATCACACACCAATATCTTAGCAATTCCAAAAGTGCTGCATCCCTCTGAAAGACTTTTTACAATTTTTGACTTTTCAGAGTCAGTTAAATCTCTTTTTGGCCCATTTTGCCTGAGGAAAACTAGCTGCCTAATAATTCTGCACACCTTGATATAGGGTGTTGATCTCCTTAGGCCACACCCTCCCTCATTACACAAATACACATCACCTGACGTGCTTAAATCCAATAAGCATTCAAGTTAATACAGCTTGGAGTTGGTATATACGCATTAAAAATGATGATATGGTCAAAATACTCACTTGCCTAATAATTGTGCACACAGTGTATTATCAGGACTGCTGTTAGACAAAAAAGCTTTGTTAGCAAAAGAGTACTTGTTATAGACTGAATCATGTATCTAACTGTCAAACAGGAGGATTTCTGGATTTATATGGCTGTGCTACCCATCCATGACAGGTTGAAATCATTTTCAGTGCACCATGTAATGCATACAGTATGTTTGTGTTTTATGCCATTTGGTGCTGAACTCATGAAAGCAGTATTAATGTTTATGATGCACCATCTGTTGGAATGACAAGTGAAATGCATTTTATCCCTAATAATGTTTTGTGATGCTTTTGGAATGACAAAGACATAGCAGCCAGACAAACACACTTTTCCTTTTATAAAGGAGGATGAGTTTTTGCAATCTTTACTGTACATGTACAAAAGAGTTTAAGCTTGTACTGGGTATATGGAAAACTATCTGAGCTCAAGTATAAGGCCTTTTGAATTATAAACCTCCAAGGAGAAATTAGAAAATAAGATTACAGCTGCAGGCCTAGGAATTGACAGAGTGTTTGATTATAGAAAGGAAAAGGGGCTTATATAAAATGTTTTTCTCACAGTGGAGAAGAGTAAATCATATTTCAACAAGATGATAAAAACAGGAAGATACAGAACCCTGTAGCTGCTATCTGTGGTGTTGTCATGGTTTAACATCAGAGTGCTGTCTTGTTAGAAGTAATCAAGTCATCCAGCATTTGGATCTTTTCTTAAACCAAAACATGTGGACTCATTTGAAAATCTAGAGAGAAAACGTAACAGCAGACAAGACACTTGCTCACATTCCTGTTGTGCTGAAGACCCTTCTTCTGATGATGATAACAATGACATGCTCTCATGTTTCAGTTTAAAACAGCTTTAGAAGCTCAGCTAAAATCAAAGTCTAAAGTTTGAGTGTCTTTTGTATTGATCTCCTTGTTTTTAAGTGTGTGTGTGTTTTTAAATTTCAGGCTGAAAATAAAAAAACTTTCTTTCAAGGAGCGCATAGCATTTGCAAAATACATGGACAAAGACGCCAAAGCACATTTTCATGGAATAAACCATGACAAAATATATAAAAGGAAAAAAATATCTATATTTGATCCTGACACCATGTTGCTTTATCCTTAATCATTTTTTGACACAGGAGTTTCTGTGATCCCGAAGCCCTAGCATGTTACTCAGTATATTATAATAGTAGCACATCCTTCTGAAAATAACACGAAAAGATTCATAATAACATTAGAATCAACTTAAAGCCAAACCTGTTTAAGAAAATATTTCACATGTCATATTAATATTACTATTAAGTGAATAATCAAGCATATTTTTAATCATGTATATGTATCTGTGGATCATCCTCAGGGTTCCCCTAAGGTATGCAGTACTACCTTATGGTCGAGAGGGGGCGTTGTTGCTAACCATGTCCTCTTCTTTCCCTCCAGCAACACTGAGAAGATGACCCTGGTGGGCGCCGGACTGCACCCCATCTGTTTTTTCTGCTGTAGAAGGAGGCAGCTTGCTGTGAGAAAGCACAACAACATTCCAGTGATCCGAGCTTGAATTTGATCTTGACTTGAGACCGCCTGTGGATACTTCGTTGTTATTATTTTCTTGCCTTTGCTCCTGGGAGTGTATCTAATTTTTGTTATTATTTGGAAGAAATAAACGGGGATGACCGATTTGACGCCCCAACATTCTTTTGTTTGGGACTTGCAATTTTTCACACTTCCACACTTTATTAATGTAATTTTAAAATTATTTTCCAATATTTGTTGAATTAGAATGTCTCCTAATGGTACATATAAACAGTATTCTAAGATTTCTCAGGTGAGGAAGACAGACATTTCGAGGCAAAGTAGTAAAATCTGCCAATGGGGTGTGGAACTGGGCCCGGACACAGACAGACGGACATCGTTAGTTCACTGAACACACGATTATTATGTACAATATTTACAAATGAGTTCAGTGCACGTCCCAGTGCCTCCAGCACCGATCCCCCAAAGTCCAGGCCTCACAGTCACCAAATGCCTTTCCTTCTGGCTGCCTCCACTCCACTCTTGAGCTCCGTCCACTTCCACCTAACTCTTGCTAATGGAGTTATCCCAACCCGGATGGACTTCAGCTGCTTCCTGGCAATCCACCGCGGACACACCCCTGTGTGGCGGAAGTGCCGACTGCGCAACCGGAAGCCCTCCGGATGTCCCCAGTCTTCTTCCAATCAGCACTTCCTGGTGTGGCGGAAGTGCTGAGGTCCAGGGTTCTGCAAGGTTGGGCTTCCATGCCCTCTACCCATGGCCCCCAACACAACCAGGGCGGTCGCCCCCTCATGGTCTGGAGGAGGCACAAGCCCTCCTCCGGTCCCCCTGGGAGTCCCGGCTAGGCTCCAACCCCCAGCCGCATGCGACAGTGCCCCACTGCCAGCGAAGACACATCGGTCTGAGGGCAGCACGTCCCCGGAGTGGGTCCTACTACGTACCCAGGGCCCCTGACGGCACCCTGGGACGCACCACTTAGGCACCCCTTCCAAGGCCGTCGCGCCCCTCCGGTCTGCACTGCTCTCGCCTCCACAGTCCCCGCCAGCCTGGGCACCATCCTGTCACCGGTGGAGAGTCCTCCCGCGGAGCAACCCATTCCAGGAAGGCAGGTTCCCAACGGGGCAGGTCTTACTGCTCGTCGGGGCTTTGGTCCTGTAAAAAGACAAAAGGGAGGGCCAGAAGCATTGTCTGGACACCCGCACCGGGCGTCCCTCCATTCTCTGTACCGGCAGCGCTCTCCCCCACTACCAGCAGCCCCCGACTTGCCTGTTCAGCACCTCCATTGTAGGTTCCATGCCCATCCGTTGGTCATCGCCGGGACACGTCCCTTCCTATCGTAGGAACCGGCATTCACCCCTCGATCCCTCCTTTTCGTCTTGGACGCTCTGACTGTCTGGGTCTGAGCATGGTGAAAGCTCAAATCCAGCCCCGTCTGAGTCCCTGAAGAGCGACAGGAGACTGCCACGAGCTTGGAGCACAGGGTGCTAGGACCAAGGGCACTGATCAGCCCTTGTCCAGTCAGCCCCTGCGATCTCGCTCTACGCGCAGCCTGCACCGCCGCGTCCGCTGTTGGAGAATCGTGTATTTGTTGCCGGTCAATTTCGGTGAATTCTCCCTCATGCTGTACAGGGAGGGCTGTACTCACCTTCCCCGCCGTGCTCTTCCGGCCAAAGGCTCCAGCGTCACGGCATTCCTCCGCAGTACGCGGCGTCTCTGATGACACGATCGCCGTCCCCCTCAGCTTCTCCAGCTCCACGGAGAGAGCACGTAGCACCTGCAACAAAGGTTACTCTACGGGCCGAAGGCACTCCTCCGGCTTGCGCAGAGCCACCGGCAAGAACAAGGAGACAGGTGTCGGTGGGCTTACCTGTCCGTCAGCCGCACGTGTTGTCTGCCTCTTGCGGGCCTCTCCCTCTGGCCCAATCGGGTCTCTTTCTGGCCCGGGATGGAAATTCCTTGGTCTGCCTCCATCCAATCATCGGCGGGCACACAAGACACACCACCCAATCCCGTGCCTGCCGCAAGGAGGGACTTCCAGTCCGCGGCCATCTTGTCTCCTGGCAGCCTCGTAGCTGCTGCGATTTCTTGAGCTGCAGCGGCTCCGATTTCGCAGCGTCCTCTGTTGCCCTCGCACTTCTGACGGCATGTGGACCGGCCTGCCACGCCACGGACGCGGATCCGGATCGTCCCTGCCTGAATAAAACAAGGTGAGTCCAACCCTGAAGGGCCGACTACCGCGGGGCAGGGCACTTACCTCCCGGATCCCGTCAATCCGAGGCGCCTGCCTCGGTGTGGCCTTCTCTGTTGCAACGCCGGCTTGACCATCTTGCGTGGCAGCGCGTCTTTCAGAGCCCGATGCACTCCGGCAACGCCCGTTCTCCTTCCTCTGCACCTGGGGAACTTGGCCATAGTGCGGACCGGCGGCGGTCCGTGGGGAGAACCGCTCCCGCGGGGTTGTGGATTTATCAGGAAGAGGGTCCTTTCATCAGATTGTATAGACATCCTCTCCAGATCAGGCATCAAAATAGGGTCACAGGAGCCAATCCCAGCTAACCAGGTGCAAAAGGCACGAAAAAACCCTTTACAGCGTGCCAGTCACACACACATACACCCCAGCTATATTCCACCTAACCTGTATGTCTTTGGACTGTGGGAGGAAACCCATGCAGACACAGGGATGGCATTTGATGGCATTTAAACCCAGACTGAAACATCCAGTGAAACCTCAGGCCGAACGATATGTGTGTGTCATGGTTGTTCATGTGTGTCGGTTCTCACCGCTGCAAAATCCTAACCTCCAATATAGGGATTGGCAAAATCCTTCACAGTGATAAAAAAAATGAATCTGTCTGACTTAAGATGAACTTTTAGTTAAAATTCATGAAAGGCACTGGAAAAAAAAGTCACTTCATCTGTGCAGCACAGACATTATATTGGTTCACATTATTTCAGATCAGGTGTTTTAATTGCTCATCCAGTAGAGCCTTCTGAGGCAAAGAAAGCCTTTATAGAGAGCTATTTTTACTGATTATATGTGGAGAATAAAGGCCCCAAAGGCTATACTTTCCACAGTTGCCATGACAACTATATTAGCGAGCTTCACTGATATTGTACAGCAGCAGAACTACAGAACATTTATGAAAAGCTTTAAGCTGCTCTTGCTACATAATACATTGTTTATTTGCATGTGATTATGTGAACCAAATGCAATGCGATTATGTACGCGTTATACAATATATGCTTCTAATTTCAAATGATTCAATATTATTTACAGACATGCATCTATTGATTAAAGATGTGAAACGACTTAAAGGAATACAACTCCCAACAATGGTCATTTTCTTTTATACATTTCTTACCCTGTGTTGTTTGTAGTGAAGGCAAAAGGCAAAAATGTTTTCCTTCACACAAAGAACCACAGACACATGGAATAAATGACCAAGTAGCATGGACTTTAGGAACCTTGAGCTTTTGACTTGATGGTGTCTGTCTATTATATAAAAAAATCTTGGGATGAGACAAGACTTTTTCAGAGAGATGAGACATGACTTACTCAGAGAGACATTTTCACGTCCTGCGAGACCAGACTTTGTACCAAGAGATTTAACCACACCCGTGGCCGGAAATAAAAGACAAAGAATAGATGACAAAGTAGAACATCGTAAAGAATTCAAAAACATTGGCGCGATACACATATAGAGCAGGTTAGAGGTAATGGAAGTACAAAAATTCGAAAGTCTCAAAAAAATGATTGTAAAGATCGCATTAGCGAAAACAAACGGAAATTAATACTCGGTGAAATAACGGAACAGCAAAAAGAGATTGAATATATTGTTCGGATTTAAACTTTAAGTCAGAGACTTGTAGATCATCTAAATCGTGTTGCCATCAGGGAAAAGTAGCGTTTCTTCCCAATGAAGAGGCGTATCTGCGAGAATTAAAAGATTTGTTGTTTGGTGAAAGTGAAATCCACATACGTTGTCACGCTTGGGTCACAGAGTTGCACAGATACACAGGAGATTTTAGAGACAGAAATGTTATTCAGACACTTCAAACAAATATAAGTCTCTTTCAGGAGTGAATCGAGCTCCATGTGTAGTCAGAGGGGACAGTTCCATCTCTCAATTAAAAGAATAGAAAATCTTTCTCTTCATAGGGGCACCCCTTGGGAGCGGGACCCCCAACAGGAGCAGAGGATGTCTGGGGGAGAAGCAGTGAGATAAAAGGACAGCTGCTGTACAGGCTTTTAAATCTTCGAAGCGCCGTGAGAAATGCAGATCACGCGGCACAAGAGCAGCAGCAGCAGCAAGCCAGCAGCTGATCAAGCAAAGTACAAAAAAAAACTGTATTTATTTCCCATTGTATCACCGTTTAAGAGGGGGTTTCAGAGGAGCGACCGTGTCTACTTGGGGGGCATTCAGACCCCCTCTTCACAACGCGAGCACAGGCCGGTGGGTTGGCGAGCGAAGCGAACAGGGTGCAGGCCCCCTAGTTTTCAACAAAGTAAATACAGTAGATGAATGAGCTAATCGGACTGAATGACCTGTTCGCATCACAGTTCTTCTGATATTCCAAAGTTCTGCTATCCATGATGCTTCAGCAAGCAGAGCATCACTTCAAAAGCTTAATTCTATTTTAATCCACTCTTGTTGTACACAAAGGAATTTTCTGGAATTGGTTTGTTTAGCAATATTTTAGCCAAAATAGCCACGTTTGGAGCATATAGCTGTGTGTACCTGAAAGGTGGGTCAGGCAACATCAGAACCTCTGCGTTTTTCCCAGTTGGGGTTTGTCAGTGGGGTGTTCTGCTCCTACTCTGTTCAATGCTTGCATGGACTGGGAGTTGGGCAGAATCGTAGGGTCCAGCAGCTGTTGGTGAAGAAAGATTCACGGATCTTGACTTTGCTGACGATGCTGTGATTTTTGTGGAGTCAATGGAGGCTCTGAGAGAGTGTCAACCGCGTTGAGTGGTTTACTTGCTCTGACGTCACATCTGATGAAGACCATGGAGCGGCTACTGCTTCACCACCTGAGGCCACAGGTCCGCCACGCCCTCGACCCTCTGCAGTTTGCATGCCAGGAGAAGGTGGGAGCAGAGGATACCATCATCTATATGCTACACTGATCCCTCTCCCACCTGGACAGAGGCAGTGGTGCTGTAAGAATTATGTTTTTGGACTTCTCTAGCGCCTTCAACACCATCCAACATCTGCTCCTTAGAGACAAGCTGACTGAGATGGGAGTAGACTCACACCTGGTGGCATGGATTGTGGACTATCTTACAGACAGACCTCAATATGTGTGTCTTGGGAACTGCAGGTCTGACATTGTGTTCAGCAATACAGGGGCGGCGCAGGGGACTGTACTTTCTCCGGTCCTGTTCAATCTATATACATCAGACTTCCAATATGACTCGGAGTCCTGCCACGTGCAAAGGTTCGCTGATGACACTGCTATTGTGGGCTGCATCAGGTGTGGGCAGGAGGAGGAGTACAGAAAGTTAATCAAAGATTTTGTAAAATGGTGTGACTCAAACCACTTACATCTTAACACCAGCAAAACCAAGGAGCTGGTGGTGGATTTTAGGAGGTCCGGGCCCCTCATGGACCCTGTGATCATCAGAGGTGACTGTGTGCAGAGGGTGCAGACCTTTAAATATCTGGGAGTGCAGCTGGATGACAAATTGGACTGGACTGCCAATACTGATGCTCTGTGTAAGAAAGGTCAGAGCAGACTATACTTTCTGAGAATGTTGGCATCCTTCAACATCTGCAGTAAAATGCTGCAGATGTTCTACCAGACGGTTGTGGCGAGTGCCCTCTTCTACGCAGTGGTGTGCTGGGGAGGCAGCATAAAGATGAAAGACGCCTCACGCCTGGACAAACTTGTTAAGAAGGCAGGCTCTATTGTAGGAGTAAAGTTGGACAGTTTGACATCTGTGCTAGAGCGACGGGCGCTGAGCAGACTCCTGTCAATCATGGAGAATTCACTGCATCCACTGAACAAGATCATCTCCAGGCAGAGGAGTAGCTTCAGCGACAGACTGCTGTCACCGTCCTGCTCCACTGACAGACTGAGCAGGTCGTTCCTCCCCCACACTATGCGACTCTTCAATTCCACCCGGGGGAGTAAATGCTAACATTACTCATTTATTGTCTGCTTTTTTATTTTTATTACTATTTAATTTAATATTGTTTTTTTTTTTGTATCAGTATACTGCTGCTGGATTTCCCCTTTGGATTAAAAAAGTATCTATCTATCTATCTATCTATCTATCTATCTATCTATCTATCTATCTATCTATCTATCTATCTATCTATCTATCTATCTATCTATCTATCTATCTATCTATCTATCTATCTATCTATCTAACTTACCTTGGCAGTAACATTTATGTCTCTGGTGACTGTTCCTGTGAAGTCAGTAGACGGATTGGGAGAGCATGTAGGGGACATGAGGTTGCTGGAAAGGGGTGTGTGACACAAAAGGACGAAGGTCCAAGTCTTTAGAGTCCTGGTGCTTCCTGTTTTGCTATATGGTTGCAAGACATGGATGTGATCCAGTGACCTAAGATGAAGACTGGACTCCTTTGGTAGTGTGTCTCTTCGGAGAATCCTTGGGTAGTGCTGGTTTGAGTCCCAAATGAGGCACTTTACCTGCATTGCGAGGGAGCACTGCGGCAATATGGCGCAATTCCCCGTGGGATCTTCATTGCGGCTGGACCAGGCCAAGGGGACACCCACGTAACACTTGGCTACGGCAGATAGATAGTCATGATACTTGGTCCTGCCAACTAGGATCTCGAGCTGTTTTGACATGTGGTGGGTGCAGCAACTTGCTGTACCAGTGCATTCTGCCCAACCTCACCTGACCTGTCCTGTATCAGTATATTACCTTTCTTAACATGAGATTAAACATTTTTCTTGGCTAAAACTAAAAACAACACAGGGAGCGTAAAGAGATAAAAAACATTATTTTCAGTTGAGTATTCTGTTAAGCATCTTACTGCGGCATGTGTACTTTATTTTAAAAAATATATATATATCAATATATACATATATCATGATTACCACAGTAGATGGACAGGCATCGCAAAGGAGATGGAGGATAATTCTTTGCCCAGCCAGGACACCATAATAAAGGAAAATGGATGGACACTCTTTTCAGCCAGGATGGAACAGGAACCTTTACCCAGCTGGGAGTTCAATATAATGGAAGGAGCAGTTGATACAATAATGTTTGGATCTTTTATCCCCTGATATGCTAGGTGGCAGCATCCCTGGGCTCAGTACCTTGCAGGATACCCTCAGGGCATGCCAGGAATTGGAGTTCTGGGGTGTAGCCCTGTTGAGTTCTGTGGGTGCCACCTGTTGAATTAACAGTTCCAACTTCATAGAACCTAACCTGGAAATACTTCTGAGAGACAATGCCATGGCATTAGAAGTACTCGCGTGTCCTGGATAAAGGAAGTAAGTCGGAGACAAGTCGGAGTCCGGAGGCAGTGGACAACAGTTGTTAGAGGAAGAGGAGCAGAACAGAGAAGAAGCAAGGTGTTTATTGTTGTGAAGTGCTATATGGAAAATCAGTTGTGGGTCTCAGTTATGCCCCCTGTATTCCACAATATATAAGATCAATTTTGAGTCACACTCTGACTCTGATTCTGTTCAGCATACATTGGCTACTTTGTAGAAAGGTTATAATCTCCCTGCGATTTCAACGTCTCTGTTAGATTACCATGTAGGAAAGGGAGGCATTTTATAGAACCCATGCCAGAACTTATGGTACAATGTTGTGACGGACTGGTTCTATCTCCAGGGCTGGTTCCTTCCTTGTACCCAGTTTTACTGGACTACGCTCCAGCCTCCGTGACCTTCTGTAGAATTTAATTTGCCTCAGAATGTTGTGGTATATTTCTCTTTTCTTTTTTAATATAAAATTACCTATCACCTTTTGAGTCTTTACATATTGAGAGAAAGCAAACAGTGACAAAGTTTTTGGTGTTCTTTCTATTTATTCACTTCTATATTAATAAATCAATGTGAAATGCAATGTCAAGTTTAATTCATGTATAGCACATTATTTTGTTTAGAGGAGCAATTATGCCATAGTAATATGAAATTGACAGAGAGGAACACAGACTACGGATAAAATTAATATATTCATGTACAAACTGGTATTTGTCAATTATTACATGAGACTATTTTTAAATAGAACAAATTTCAAGGTATGAAAGCTACTGGCTTAAAAATATCCAATTTGGATGGAAAAAGACTAGCAAAAAGCAATATTTAATCCTAGTAACTCTAATCATTTTTGTGTCAAAATTATTTTCATTTTCTTTCATTTCTTCTAGAGGTCAGATAATCTAAAATTTTCTTTATTAATTCAGAGCAATTGGTTAGATTAGTATAAAAAAAACCAAACACATGAGCAGAGTCTGACTGTTCTAGGGTCCGATGTGAAGGGTACACTGGGGAAGGATTTGAAAGTTACACCACAACCCAAAATGTTCTCCACCTTCTCCTTTCAGCGATGAAGACCTTGACCAGCCAGAGGACCTGTAACATCACACATCGCCCTTTCTCCACTCCTGCAGCACAGAACCTGGAAGAAGTAGCCATTACTCAATACCCAGCACAGGAATTAGACATACCAGCCTTGACCCAGCCTGAGCATATAATTAAACCTTTGACGACTGTCATTAGATGTGGTGCTCCAAACTTCTTTTGACATTTCCTTCACCTTCTTTTAAAGTCTCAGAGATTACTTCTGTAGTTAGTTTAGTTAGTTTTAGGTATTTCTTATGGATGTTTTGAAATCACTTCTGACTCGAGAGAAAACCCCCACGTATGATATACCATTCAGTTTATCTTGATGTCTGGTTATGCAAGATGTCAAGCTTTTTGGGGTCCCCTCCTATGTTTGTCTATCAGGAACCCCCCAAAAATCCTTTATTGTTAGTTAATTTTTGGACCATGTAGGAAATTATACCCAACTGATAAAAAGCAAACCAATTGGTGTCTATGGCAAAAATGACCAGAAGGACTTGAATTTGCGCATGCCACATGAACCGACTCCATGGGTTCAACCCCTAAATGGAAATAAAGGGTTAAAGTTACTCCTTTCTGCAAAACTTCAAGAAAAATGGGGATCAGTAATATAGGTATGTGGATATCATTTCGAGCTTGATGATCTCAATATTTTTCATATTTGATGATCCTAGCCCCCCTAAGAGCCTCTCCCAGACATGTTAAAAATGGCAGAAACATAAACAATGTGGGGTATCATTTTGGACTCTCCATTCTGTAATTTTACTGGTGATTAGAATACATTGACACGTTTTTAATCAGCTCCTTCTCAGTAACTCATCTACACTATTCAACCCGGTGAATATCTCTGCTCTTCTCCTGGCCATTCATTTCAATGTTCTTCTTTTAACTGAAATTATTTAGTCCTCCCCTTTAACAGCTAACCAGGTAACACTACCAGAAATTAAATAATCTTCAAGTAACATTCCCTGAAATTAAATAATCCTCACAGAATGCTAAGATTCACACAATAATTTCCCATAAAATTAAAGAGGAAGTTTACAGGGCAAAGGCCAACATCAGACCGTGATGTGATGCACTGCACAAACTGACATAAGTAAAAAGGTGAATTAACTGTGGTGCTGTCTAGGTTGGGTCTTCTGTTGGGCTCTGCTTAAGTCCTTTTACATTGACTGACAATTGTGAACCAGGCTCAGTTTGGTATTAGAGGGCCTTGAAGCATATTGTAGTTTCACCTTGAGAGGAGTCAACTGTGGTGGTTTAGGCATCTGGTTAACATATGCTCTTGAAGCTTACCACAGGTGATTTTTCCAGGATTGTTACACTGCAAGTAGACATATGTTGAAGCACATGTTGAACCTGATGGAAATTTTTAGCTGGCCTAGGAGTGCCTTAAACCAGGGGTCTCCAACTCCGGTCCTGGCGGACCACCGTGGCTGCAGGTTTTCATTCTAATCCTTTTTTTTAATGAGTGCTCTGTTTGTGATGCTAATTAACTTCTTGTGAATTCATTTTAATTGATTTCTCTTTTTAAGATTTGTTCCCCTGAATTTCTTCATTTCTTTCCTTAAATGGCACCCAAACAGAAATGAAACGTGACATGAGTGAGCCAGCAGAAGACCACCTAGTCAGAGCCTTAAACTTCAACCAATTTCACTCCAAGAAGTTGATTAATGAGGTGCCAATTCTTTAATCTGTGGCTTGTTGCTGCTCTCGTAGTGCATTAGCAGACATTTGCGAAATTGTTGATTTTCTGTTTTCTAGGAGCACTGGGGACCTGAGCAGATCAAAATTCCTGAGACCTTCACCTTTCTTTATTTTCAGATATTGTATGATGGTCACAGTTTGCTGGTCATGTTGTGCCTCATTTTGTATTTTGTTTGACAGCTAATTAAGGAAAAAGAAACAAGATTCAGGGGCCTGAATCTTCAAGAGCAATTCAATTAAAATGAGTTCAAAAGAAGTTAAATAGCAGCAAAAACAGGTCACTCATTCAGAAAAGGGTTAGAATGAAAAGCTGCAGCCACGGTGGTCCTCCAGGACCGGAGTTGGCGACCCCTGTCTTAAACTACTAGATAGTGTAATAGTTTTACTAGGTACTGTGAAAGCTGGCCCCAGCACAGACAGACGGACGACATATTTTGTTTCCACACACTGTTTATTTACAAGTAATAACTTCGTGCACTCACGATACCCCAGTGCCTTCAGCACCGAATCCCCCAAAAGTCCAGGGCCCACAGTCACTGTGCCTTTCCTCTGGCCGCCTCCTGTCCTCTCTCCAGCTCCGTCTTCTTCCTCCCGACTTCCACCAAATGACTGGAGGGAGGCGGCCCCTTAAATAATGCCCCGGATGAGCCCCAGGTGTTTCCGGCCTCTTCTCCTTAGCCACGCCCCAGCGTGGCGGAAGTGTCGGCTGCTTTCCTGGCGGCTCTCCGGGCGCCACACAATCTTCCCCGGCACTTCCTGGTGTGGCAGAAGTGCCGGGCTCCCGGGATAATTAGGCACCGGGGCGCCGCCTGGCGCTTTATTTGTGGGTAAGAGAATGAACCACCTGCAGTTCAACAGCAATAAGACAAAGGAGATAATCGTAGACTCCAGGAGGGCCAAGTTCACTCTGCCTCTGGTTCTCATTGATGGTGAAAATGTAGTGAGGACATGTAAGTACCTTGGGGTGCATCTGAATGCCATGCCTGAGTGGAGAGGCCATCTGTACAAGAAGGTCCAGGATCACCTCTATTTCCTGAGGAAGATCAGATTATTTGGCTACTCTTACATGTTTCTACTGGTCTGTAGCGGCCAGTGTTATTTTTCTTTGAGGTTGTGTGCTGGGGAAATTGCATTACGGTAGGTGAAGCTAATAGACTAAATAAACTGATTAAAAAGACCGGTTCAGTCCGGCTGGACTCACTGGAGGAAGTGACAGAACAAACAGTCACTCATTGAGCAGCATGCTATCATGGACAATGACTCTCACCCTTACATGAGGTATTGGCTCAACAGAGGAGCACCTTCAGTGATAGACATAAACAACTACATCGCTCCATTGAGAACTATTTGAGGTTGTTCCTACCTTCAACCTACAAGTTTTATAATGAGTTCCCCTCAGCCAAGGTGGTCTTGTCTCCAGTGTGCTGAATGGTACTGAGCTGGTCCCGTAGACGTCTAAAGAGACAAAGATGCCATGTGTCAATGATTGGCATCCTATGCTCTGAAGTTGTAACTAATAAGTGTGCAATTCTAATCACTTTGTAAATACCCGCACTTTGTTAATATAATTCTTGGTAAATGTGTATTTGTACTTTGTTAACATACAGTAATTAAGATTATGGTAATTCTTGTTAAATGTACAGGTATACAGTACAGGCCAAAAGTTTGGACACACCTCCTCATTCAATGTGTTTTCTTTATTTTCATGACCATTTACAGCACTCCATCACTCTCCTTCTTGGTCAGATAGCCCTTACACAGCCTGGAGGTGTGTTTGGAGTCATTGTCCTGTTGAAAAATAAATGATCGTCCAACTAACCTGACTTCTGCACAACACAACTGCTGGTCCCAACCCCATTGATAAAGCAAGAAATTCCACTAAATAACCCTGATAAGGCACACCTGTGAAGTGAAAACCATTTCAGGTGACTTCCTGTTGAAGCTCATCGAGAGAATGCCAAGAGTGTGCAAAGCAGTAATCAGAGCAAAGGGTGGCTATTTTGAAGAAACTAGAATATAAAACATGTTTTCAGTTATTTCACCTTTTTTTGTTAAGTACATAACTCCACATGTGTTCATTCATAGTTTTGATGCCTTCAGTGAGAATCTACCAATGTAAATAGTCATGAAAATAAAGATAACACATTGAATGAGAAGGTGTGTCCAAACTTTTGGCCTGTACTGTATATGTGCCTTTTTGTCTGCTGTTGTAACACTTTTAATTATCTATCTATCTATCTATCTATCTATCTATCTATCTATCTATCTATCTATCTATCTATCTATCTATCTATCTATCTATCTATCTATCTATCTATCTATCTATCTATCTAATGCACAACTTAAACCAGGGCATTAACCCTGCCTGATCCATAACAACTGCCTTATCAGCTGTGTTACTTAATATACAGCAAATACTGTAATAGTATCATTTACTTTGTTAAGTGTTATGATCTCCACAGTGTAACACATTGGTCCCTGATTCAGCTCTTTACTGTGGTGCTTTCTTAGTTGTGTTTGCTTGAGTCTTCTCTAGATTGACTAAGAACTGTGAATTGAGTTTACTCCTCCGTCAATTGTATTGACAAAAGCAGGTACAGAAAATTAACAGATTTGGCGATGGATTTATTTATTTAAACTGCATAAGGGGATAGCTCAAATGATTTGACAGATTTAAAATAAAACATATTTTTGGTGTTGTAAGATGGCAGTCAGAAATCTCCAAGGCACTATAATTGAATTAAAAAAAAACTATGTAGGCATACCACAGACTGTAAATGTCATATCCAATTTATGGATTCTTTTTCAGCACTGCCAAGTTGTCTGAAGTGATTTGATTTTTCCTAAGTGCTATTTTCAAACAAATTCACTTAACTTACTGACTCTTTTATGCATCCTTAATGAAAGAAAGAGTCTGTTTCTATCACTAGTTTCTACTGATCAGCTGGAACTGTACATTTCTCTTATTTTAATGATGGAAAAATATAATTATTTCCATGCAATTAATATGCAGCCATGCATTTAATAAAGAAAACACCAGAGAAATTTATTGGATATTTTCTCTACTTTAAGATGTAATCCACACTATTTAGCATATAGAAATGTAAGCAAAAATTAATAGAAAGGCACTCTAAGATAGTTAGATAGATAGATAGATAGATAGACATGAAAGGCATTGTATAATAGATAGATAGATAGATAGATAGATAGATAGATAGATAGATAGATAGATAGATAGATAGATAGATAGACATGAAAGGCATTGTATAATAGACTAGCGAATACCCGCGCTTCGCAGCGGAGAAGTAGTGTGTTAAAGAAGTTATGAAAAAGAAAAGCAAACATTTTAAAAATAACGTAAGATGATTGTTAATGTAATTGTTTTGTTATTGATATGAGTGTTGTTGTCATATCTATCTATTTATATATATATGTATATGTATATATATATATATATATATATATATATATATATATATATATATATATATATATATATATATATATATATATATATAAAAAATACCTGTGATTGGCAGCGAGAAGTAAAAAGAAAAGGAAACATTTTAATAATAACGTAACATGATTGACAATGTAATTGTTTTGTCATTGTCATGAGTGTTGCTGGCATATATATATATATATATATACACACAGACACATATATAAACATGTATATATAAATATATATATATATATATATACATCTATACACATATATATACAGTTATATATATATATATACATATACACACATACATATATATACATATACATATATACAAATACTGTATATACACACACACACATATATATATACATACTGTATATACACATATACATATCTACATATATACTGTATATACACATTTATATATACAAATCTACATATATATATCCACATATATATATATTAGGTGGGACTCGATTAAAAAATTAATCCAATTAATTAGAGGCTGTGTAAGAATTAATCTTGATTAATCGTATGTATTCGCACATGTAAATTTGCCCCAAATCACAATTGTTTTTTTTTTCTAATTTGAAAGTGTTTTAGTGGGCGACAGAATCAAATAATAGACATGTACATGAATATTGTAAACTGAAGCTGTTTTAATTTCTGAAAAAAAGCCTTTAAACTGCATTTGAATTCAAAACAGAAACAAAAATATCATCCCTGGTTAAAATTGGGCAGACTTAAAAATAAAGTGGTAGTTTAAGTACTTTAAGTAGATTTTCAGAATAGTATTGTCTTTAAATAATAATAACCAAAATTTCAACA
Organism: Polypterus senegalus; assembly: GCF_016835505.1. Lineage (NCBI taxonomy): Eukaryota > Metazoa > Chordata > Cladistia > Polypteriformes > Polypteridae > Polypterus > Polypterus senegalus. Next base: position 17,854,396 of record NC_053157.1, read on the forward strand.
TAAAGTGCAGTTTTTCTTCTTAAAAAAATAAGTCAGAAACATAAAAGGTAATTTGACCAACTTAATCTTTAAACTCTGAGTAACCTTAGCCAAAATTATTTTGTACATTAGGCTAAAACAGTGTGATCATTGAACATTTTGTAATTAGATGTAATTAGAATTACTAACGGTCACGGAAGTCCAATGATCCCCAGTAAGAGCCACAAAGTCCGCTTTCTGTAATGCATCTAATTTTGCTTGCTTTTCAGTGTGCACAAAACCATGCTTTTATCAAGGCTTCGCTTTATTCCGACTCTAACATTTTTGTAGCTGTGATGTGTGCATCAGTGTAATGGATGTACCAGGAAATCATGCATTGACAAAAGTTCCCGTTTGCTTGGAATTGAAAGTGTGATTAAATGCGTTATTTTTTTAACGCGTTATGGAGTACATGCATCAAGCTTCTCAGCTGTGCTTGTGCTAATAAAGGGAAACATTTTAAAAATAACGTAACATGATTCTGCGTTAACCTAATATTTTTCATACGTCCCAAACCAAGGAGATCGAAGGTAAAATGAATCGGTAGCGCGTACATACTCAGTGCATCCCCTCTCGGGAATCGAACCTCGAATGTCGGCATTAGAGGCGAAGACTCTACAATTGCGCCACAGCGTGTGGCTTGTCTATGCGAGAGTATGTACTGTAGATCGGGGTATATATATACATTTATATATATACCGCGTATCGCAGTGGAGAAGTAGAAGTTATGAAAAAGGGAACATTTTAAAAATAACGTAACATGATTGTCAATATACAGTAATTGTTTTGTGAGTGTTATTGAATGTTGCTGTCATCAAGGATTTGATTATCATTATTTGTTTCAATCAGGGTCGTATTTGTACGATGTGTTGTGTTCAAGTTACATTCCGTGTTTGTCAATCGTTGTAAAGATAAGAGGTTTCATTCATCGATTAGTTTCTTACTGCATCAATAAACAGCTCGTCTTCCTCTTTATCTGAGATGTGACAAACTGCATGCACGGGTTTTTTTTACACTGTCTTCCTTTAGCGGGACATTCACTTTTTCCACCATGTGCTTTGTTTCCGCAGTAGCTGCACTTATGAATATGATTGTATGTATCAGACGCTTCATATTTTTTGCTGCCTTCTCAATTGTGTAATTGGTTTTGTTCAGCACTCTTTGGAACTGTTGCTTTTGTCTGTGCACTGCGTCCAGTTCACGTGAGCCGCTTGGTGTTCTTGCATCGAAGGTTCCCAGCTGTACTGGTGCCATCTCGTGTAATGTCAGCTAAGACCCGGCACTTAAAAGTTTCTCTCGCAGTTTCAATGAGTTTGTGCCAAACACCACCCTGACCATCTCATCTTCCTCTGCATAAGCACAGTCCTTCACACGTGAATATTTACCGGCAGTGTTTGTATTGGATTGCCGCTGATGGGCGGCCTTATATGGGCAGGCACTAAATTACAAACGCTAGTGGCAGCCTGTCTATGAACTTAATTTAATATAAACTTACGGTTCACGCCGTGCTTTGTTTCCACAGTAGCTGTACTTATGAATATGCTTGTATGCATCATTTGCTTCATAATGTTTTTCTGCCTTCTCAATTGTGAAATGGCGTTTTGTGCTCATCGCTGTTTGGAGTTCTTCCTTGTTCTCTACGTACTTACGTAGGAGGCGTGATGATGTCACACGAAACTCCGCCCCCCACGGCCATCTCTAACTCAACTCCATTACATTATATGTAGAAAAATAGGTTCCAGTTATGACCCTTACGCGTAGAATTTCGAAATGAAACCTGCCCAACTTTTGTAAGTAAGCTGTAAGGAATAAGCCTGCCAAATTTCAGCCTTCTACCTACACGGGAAGTTGGAGAATTAGTGATGAGTCAGTGAGTGAGTGAGTGAGTGAGTGAGGGCTTTGCCTTTTATTAGTATAGATAGATAGATAGATAGATAGATAGATAGATAGATAGATAGATAGATAGATAGATAGATAGATATGAAGGCACTATAAAATAGATAGATAGATAGATAGATAGATAGATAGATAGATAGATAGATAGATAGATAGATAGATAGATAGATAGATAGATAGAAATGAATGGCACTATATGATAGATAGATAGATAGATATTTACAATATTTACAAGTATCTAATTGGTCACACAGACCCAGTTCAGAGCACAAACGAACCCCAAATACAAAGTCCTGGCCACTCAATGCCTTTTCTTCGGGCCGCCTCGAGTTTTGTCCTTCCGCCTCTCGACTCCAGCCTCGAATGAAGGGAGACGGCCCCTTTTATACAGGACCCCCCAGGTGTTCCCGGCATTCCTCCTCTAGCCACGCCCCAGTGTGGCAGAAGTGCCGGCTGTCCTCCCGGTAGTTCTCCGGGTATCATTCAAAGTCTTCCCTCCAGCACTTCCTGGTGTGGTGGAAGTGCTGGGGCAACAGGTCCCCAAGGCATTGGGGCGCCTCCTGGCGGTGACCACGGGCCCCTACAGGGTAGGGTTTCCATGCCCTCGACCCGTGGCCCCCAGAACAACCCGGAAGGCAGCTCCCACGTGATCCAGGGTGGGCTCAGACCCACATCCGGTCCCTCATGGTGTCCCGACCGGGTCATGGCCCCTGGCATCCCTGACACAGCCCCACAGCCAGCGAAGACCACTCGGGGGAAAGAGCGGCCCGTCCCACGAGGGCAGTGCAGCCCTGAAGCGGGTCCTACTCCAGGATGGCCAGGGTCTGGCCCCCCTCTCCAAGCAGGGACAGGGGCGGAGACACGGCCTGAACACCACCACTTGGTGCTCCCCTGCGCCTCACACAGGTTGCGCTCCCCCCTCTTACCGGCATCCCGGGGCCTCCTCATTCGGCACCCCCTCCGAGGCCTCCGCGCCCCTTTGGTCAGAGTCACTCGCTCCCTTGCAGCCTCCTCCAGCCGTGGCGGCACCCGCACACCAGCAGAGAGATCCTTCCGCAGACGGTCCGAAATCAGAGGGCAGGTCCACAACGAAGGGGCTCCTACTGCTCGCCCGGGGTCTGTCCCTACAAAAGAGAACACAGGGGCAGAACTGCTGCCAAGGCACCCTTCCTGTGCCACACACGGGCAGCGTTCCCCCCTCCAATCGGCACCCCGGCACTTGCCTGTTCGGCACCCTCTCCGCGGTTTCCGTGTCCCTCTTGACGATGGAACTGTCGGCCCCGCCTGCTCTCTCTCCGCCGGCCTCAGGGATTCCCTCTGCCCCCGCAGAGGGTGGCCAGCACCCGAACGCGTGCACCCAGCAGCGTGTCTCAACATATCGGAGGAATCGGCACCCAGCCTCTTATTCCTCCGTTCACTCTGGGATGCCATGACGGTTTGAGACTCCTTATGACAAAGAAAGAGCCTCTTTCCCGTCTGCGTCCCTGCAGTGCGGCGCAAGACCGCAGCTGACTCAGGGCGGAGGGCACTAGGACCCCGGGGCACGTAGCAGCCCGTGTCCATTCAGCGTCCTCACGGACTCCCCCCTCGCCGCGCACACAGCCTGCAGCGCCGCACCTCTTGTCGGAGGGCTGCTTACTCAAAACTGATCTTTAGCATCACAGCCATGTTCAGCAAACCCTCCTGCAAGCTGTACGGAGTAGGCTGTACTAACCGTCTCCGCCGTACCCCTCCTGGCTGGAGATTCCAGTGTTGCGCCGTCCCATTGTTGATCGAAACGTTTTCAGCGCCGCGAGCGCCTTCCTCTCCAGTACCAGCACTTCAGCCCGGATGGCACGTAGCATCTGCAACAAACGCTGCTCCGCGGGCTGAAGGCACGCCTCCTGCTCTGCCAGAGCAGCCGGCAAAGACAGGAAGTTAACCAACGCGGAGCCTACCTGTCTGTCAGCCTCCGACGCCGGCCACTTCCTGTGGGCCTTCTCCTCCGGCCCAATCGGGACTCCCCCCTGCCCATGATGGACATTCCTTGGGCCCGCCTCTCTACGGTCATTGGCGGGCACACAAGACACACCGTCCAATCGCGTGCCTATCAGGAGGAGGGACTTCTGGTCCACGGCCATCTTGCCTCCCCTTCTGCGGCGGCGACGTGCTTGCTGGCAGCCTTGTTGTTGCCGGCACCTCTTGAGCTGCAGCGTCTCCTCCTCCGCAGCCGGAGCCCCGCAGACCGGCATTCGCCTGCCTCTGACGTGGATCCGGGAAGTCCCTGCCTGCAAGAAAGAAAACACGCCCGGCCCCCACGGGCCGGCTGCCACTAGGCAGGGAACTCACCTCCCCGGACTCGTCAAACCGAGGACACCTCCTCGCCGTGGCCTTTCTTGACATCATGCTGTCGCGGGCGCCTCCCGCAATGGCGCGCTCGTCGAAGCCCGCTGCACTCCTTCCATGTGCGCCGCCCGCCCGCATCAGGGAATAATGGCCCTCTAGCGCACCCCTGGCGGTCCGTGGGGTTCCTTTACCCTGCGGCGCTGTGTGCACGCAGCACCCGCGGCATGTGGGTGGGGTCCCCTGCTGCGCCGGGCCGTCCACAACCAAATTTCTTTTTCCAGGTCCCCGCCTTGGAACAGGCGGAGTATCCTGCCGGCTACGCCAGATGTGAACCCGGCCCGGACACAGACAGGTGGACATGTTGTTTCTCAACCACCACACGTTTATTTACAATATTTACAAGTATCTAATTGGTCACACAGACCCAGTTCAGAGCACAAACGAACCCCAAATACAAAGTCCTGGCCACTCAATGCCTTTTCTTCGGGCCGCCGCCACAGCTCTCCTGAGCTTTGTCCTTCCGCCTCCCGACTCCAGCCTCGAATGAAGGGAGACGGCCCTTTTATACAGGACCCGGATGAGCCCCAGGTGTTCCCGGCATTCCTCCTCTAGCCACGCCCCAGCATGGCGGAAGTGCCGGCTGTCCTCCGGGCAGCTCTCCGGGTATCATCCAAAGTCTTCCCCCCTAGTGTGGCGAAAGTGCTGGGGCAACAGGTCCCCAAGTCATTGGGGCGCCTCCTGGTGGTGACCACGGGCCCCTACAGGGTAGGGCTTCCATTCCGTGGCCCCCAGAACAACCCGGAAGGCAGCTCCCATGTGATCCAGGGTGGGCTCAGACCCACATCCCATCCCTCATGGCGCCCTGGCCGGGTCATGGCCCCTGGCATCCCTGACAATAAATAGATAGATATGAAATGCAACATATAATAGATAGATAGATAGATAGATAGATAGATAGATAGATAGATAGATAGATAGATAGATATGAAAGGCAACATATAATAGATAGATAGATAGATAGATAGATAGATAGATAGATAGATAGATAGATAGATAGATAGATAGATAGATAGATAGATAGATAGATAGATAGATAGATAGATAGATAGATAGATAGATAGATAGATATGTTGTCACCAAGAGGAAATAAAAATTTCGCTGAAGCTTAAATGTATATATAGACACGCATACACGTCAATGGGTCACCCTCCAGGCTCAGCTGAGGTATACAGTACCACCCTGAAGTGAGAATAGGGTGGTGTCAGTAACCTTGTTACCTGTTTCAACCTCCATAGCTCCAAGAAGACGTGGAGTGAGAGCAACTAACTCCATTCCTTCCAAGCCAAGTCCTATAAAGCCGGGTATCCTTGGAAGGGGGTCATCTCACGTTGAGTTGAGTCCACCCAGAGAATGGAGCTCCACAAGTAGCCAAGAATCCCCACTCATCCAAGCAATGCCCTTTAAAAAGAGAAGACAGCTGCCTATATTCTCAGTTTTCTGTAGCTCCATTGTGTGCTTGTTTTGTTTCTGTTGTTGAAAGAATTAAATGGGACAACCCAGCTGGTATCCCAGCATTTCATCTTGAACCCGGGTTTCAGTATTGTTCTACTACTATTATAATAAAAACAAACAACACTCCCAAAAACACCTAAGAAATTCTGGCTTCGATAACAAAGAGCTGCTGCTGTCAATAACAGGCTTGTCGGTGGCTCAGACCGTAAGTGCGAACAGTGACTGTTAAAGTGATTGACGATAGCATTGTGACATAGCAATATGTCTTTATCAAGTGTATAACATTATTGTTATAAGTGTTAATGGGGATTGTATGTGTCAAACGTCCTAATCTTAGTGCAAAGGGTTTATATTGGGCTGATGTAGGGACTAGGCAGGAATTCATCACTGCTGTTTTTACGCAGTTATTTTGTTTTCTTTATAAGTTACTAATTAAAAAGACTGTTTTCATTCCATTGTAGTTGAGGTACTCCCTTTTATTGCACATACACATGTGGAACATCTTCAAGGCTCTGAAAACGGGGGTAAAACCATCGTGCACAGAGAGGGGGGCTCTTTTCTAGCACTGTCTAATTTTCCCAGACACTTGCCAGCCAGAAGAACACTGGCCTAGTTTCCACTTCCTGTAAGAAACTCCGCCCCTTCCAGGTCAGCAATTTAAAACCCCACCAGTGGCTGTTAGTTTGTGTTTATTGATAGGCCAACACTAGAGTTTATTGGATCGATCCACTCTCTCTGAGTGTTGCTGTCATCAAGAATTTGACTATCATTATTTCTTTCAATCAAGTTCGTATTTGGAGGACGTGTTGTGTTCAAGTTACATTCCGTGTTTGTCAACTGTTGTAAAGATACAACAGGTTTCATTGATAACTTTGTGTCCACATTGTCAGAGTTAAAACATTCATAAACATCAAAGTGTCCACTACCCAAATCGTTACCCGTGAATCTAAGATGTTTGACAGGCATTCCTGGTTGTCCAAAGATGTAAAATATTTCCCCATTTCTATACACTTGAAAGTGACAATGAAACAATTCCACTGCAGCTATCAGTTCACATGCAGAACCATAGGTTGAGAGCTTTAACATTTCATTGCTGTACTGTCATCAGTCCACACCTTGAACCTGTCCCAGTCATTCAGTACATAAGCTGAGACTGACATGGCCATGCAGTAAGTAAGAGAGAGAATGGAAGAGGCAGGCGCAATCTTGGGGCATGGAAACTATTGGATACGGGTCGGTGAAATTGTGATTGACGGTGATCACCGGAACAGACATGTTATTCGGGGTAAACTTGCACCCGTTGAGAAAGAAAGTAGGAAGGAACGTGACAAGCGGTGGAGCAGGGAATGAAAAGCAGAAGTCAGCACCAGGAAGACGTACGTGAGCAAGTAAGGAAGCCCAACAATGACAGCCTTGAAGTGGTGGAGTAAAAGAAAAGGCAACAGTCCTGAGGAGGGAGACGCGAGGAAGTAAAGAAACCCAACAATGTCAGTCTTGAAGCGGTGGAGTAAACAAAAAGGCAGGAGTCACCAGCAGGTAAACATGAAGGATGGCGAACAACAACAGGCTTGAAGAGGTGGAGTAAAGAAGAAGGGATCAGTGAGCACAACAAACAGCTGAGGAAAGTAAGAAAGTGAGTGAGTAGGCACATGAGCATAGGATGTCGTTAATGTATATAGGCAGGGAGCCAACCACGTGGTAAGGGGATGGAAAAAGGAAGGGGGAGCGGGGGCGGTCCTTGTGCATCTCTGACGTGAAATAAATCATCTGTTAAGGGAAATAAGGAATGAAACCGCCAAAAGGAGAGGTCTGTTACGAAAGTTCCTTACAGCATAATGGTGAGAACTGCCAAAAACAAGGTGTTATTTTCGAAAGTTCAATACAGGGCATGGCGTGAAATGAAACATACTTAACGTCTGTAAGTACAGTGTAAAGGATGAGCATTGGAAATTTGGGCTTCCTACGTATATTGGAAGAGGAGGGGTTTTCCCTATCTATATATACAGTTTATGGGGTACACTCATTTTCTCTCCCTTGGGTGTTGCAATAAGGCATGAAAGATACCTAATTTTTGTAAGTACGCTGCAAGGAATGAGAACGCAAAATTTCAGCTTCCCACCTACTGTATATAGAAAGTGGGAGAATTAGTGATGAGCCAGTGAGGGCTTTGCCTTTTATATATATAGATTGTTCACCATGAATGATATTATGAGGTAATTTACAAAGTTAAAACAGGTGCTAATAATATTGCAATCTACTGTAGATGACATGATAAAAGAGAAACGTATTCACACAGCTGTAACACGTGAAATCATAAATTATCTGGAGGCGAGTCAATTATTAAGGGAGTGAAAGATGCTGACAAAGCAGAATTTTTCATGAAACCAAAGAAAACAGTAAAGTCCCTTTTGCTTTCTCATTGTGCTGTGTACAATTGGGGCTGTGAATAATTGCTCAGTTTTCTCTCTTGGTGTCTTTTATTAATGTGAGAGCCCTGATGTTTGACTAGAGCAGTGGATAAAATTAATCAAGGGATCTGAAGAATAGGATGCTATTGCACACTTTGTTGCTTCAATGGGGATGAAAAAATGCTCAGAAATGAGAAACAGATTGAGTTAAGGGCTGCGCAAAGTTCGCTCATTTTCTGAAACATTGTTTTACTGTGTGTTTGTAATATCTAGAAATGTTATAATTGTTTTATAGTTATAATGTCTTTTAAGCTTAAACTGGATAGTTAAAAGAAATACACAGTTTTGTGAAAAGCCAGCATATATTCTAAGGCACATTTTACGTTACTGATAAGAACAGCTGTACTTTGATGTTAACTTACTGAAGCACCGTGCTTGAACGTGAAGTACGGTTCAATATTCGATCTGTGACGTCAGAAGCTTGGTTTTAGTCATGATGGGCTCCTTTTATGGAGACAAAGACATATGAACTACTGGATGGCTTCTGGAAAGTTTGGATACATAAGCCCTTGTTCTGAGGAAGAAAGTCTGAAGGAAGGGATGGGCATCTCATGACCCTCAATTGATAAGAGGACAATAGAAAGTCAGGTGATGAGCTGGCTAGGAAGACACAGATACAGAGAAAGCTGACTAGAAAACAAACAAAATGAAGATATGGTTAGAGACGGAACTGACAAAAAAGAGCTGACCACAGATGATGACTTGACTAATGACTTTGTGTAAGTACTAATATTATGTGGCGCTCGGAATCAACATATACATTGTAAATGAGGGACAAAAGCAATCACAAAGGTTTGGAGAAACCAGCTCAGTATACTTAAAGAATTTGGCAAAACAGAACTGAATAGGTTATGAAAACATGGTTTCATTGAGAATAGGAAGAGGAGGGATCTTGTGACCAGAACCGAAAATGACTTTATTTGGTTGTGACTTCTAGTAATGCAGAAATTGCATCATTAAGAGCTGGGCTGTTCTGCTGGTTTGCAGATGGAGAAAAGAGAGAAGCATCAGAAGAGAGTACCAACCCTGGTTCGGCAGAGAAACAGTTATGTTCGAGCCTGTAAACCGTCTCCCATGTGTATTGAATGCGTTGCTGATCTGCTTTCACAACTACAGCACAATCCAAGTTGAAATAGTATGAAAAGCCACATCTGTATTTTGCTTTTGGTTTATTGAATTAACCATAATATTTATAGATTCAATTTTTGTTTAAAAGTGCTTTCACATTTGCTCTTTATCAGTGTTTCTTAAACTATGTGTCCATGCTGAGTCACGAATTACAATAGTACTAATGAGAAAGGGCCGCAAACAATTTGTGGAATGCCTTGTGATAGGTCACTGGTTGCAGGAAGAAAACAATCCCCCCTGCACAACGACTTTGACAATTGTCTAACAGGGATCTCCCACTTTCGTATGTCTATTGCCAGAGATTCTCCAAGGGGGATGGACGTCGATAGGCAGAAATTCTGCAAGAAGGTTGGATCCTGGATGACACTTGATGGTGATTGTAGGTCATGAAAACACGAAAAAGATAAAATTTGGTTGTGTGAAAAAAAGGACCACTGCTCTGTACTGTAGCTGAGAAGCTAAGAGAATAAATTGTTTTTTCAGATAGGTCAATCAAGGGTGTAAGAAATAAGTGCTGCTGTATCACAGTCTAAGAGTCTTGGGCCCAAATCCTGGCCAGGCCAATGAGATCATCCATATGAAATTCCTTCAGAAAGTATTCAGACTCCATCACTTTTTATACATTTTTACTTTCTCGTATACAAAGTATTGGTATAATTGTATAATTGTCCAAAAATTGAACCTTGAGATTTTGATGAATCTCGACGTTTTACACCTCCCTGAGTCCGATTTACTTTTACATAGGGAAAATATTGTAATCATGCAAAAATTCAGACTCAAGATTTTAATGAATCTTAGTGTTTTACACCTAGCTGAGTACAATTTACTTTCACGTAGGCAAAGTATTGTAATTGTCCAAAAATTCAATTTCAAGATTTTGGTGAATCTCAACATTTTACACCCCTCTGAGTCCGAAAATACCATTTTTGGAATTATGTTTGTTTGTCTGTCTGTCTGTCTGTGTGTGTATGTGTACGTAAACACTTAGGTCAACCAAATTTTACATACATGTATTAGGTACAAAACGTAAGTTTCTGTCAACTTTGAGCTATTTCCACTAATCGAAGTGGTACCTTTTTATTTTTACTGTATAATAATTGTTCAATATATTATTAATTTGATTTGATTTGTTGTTGATGGTTCTTTAATGTTCATAATATAAAAATATAATCATTGTCTTGCGGTTTACTCCTGAAATATCCATCCCCATATCTGAGTGTACGAGAAAATCTAGGGGAGGCCACTCCCAATTCTTTATGTTGTAGCCTTTTGCTAAAATAATTAAAAACAAATTTTCGCTCATTATGAAACACTCAATATCCCAAAATGGTAAAGCGATAATGAGAATTTAGAAACATTTGCAAATTTATTAAACATACAAAAAAAATGAAAGATCACATTCATACATATATTCAGACCCTTACTCTGTGCTTCTTTAAAGCCCCTTTGGAAGCAGTTATAGCTTTAGGTTTGACATAAAAAGCTTCTGGATTTGGGGATTTTCTGAAAAATTTCTTTGCAGATCCTCTTAAGCTCTGTCAAGTTGTATGTAGATATTAGTGGACAGCTATATTCAGGTCTTTCCAGAGATGTTCACTTGTGTTCAGGCCTGGACTTTGGCTGGGCCACTCAAGAACATTCACAGAGTTGTCTCTACATTCCTCCTGTGTTGTCTTCACTTTGTGTTTAGGTCCATTGTCTCTGTTGGAAGGTAAACTTTCAGTCCTGTCCGAAGTCCAGTGCACTATGGAGCAGGTTTTCATTAAGGATATTGCTGCACTTTGCTCTGTTCATCTTTCCCTGTTTAGTCTCCTAATCCCTGCTGCTGAAAAACGTCTCCACAGCATGATGCTGCCCCCACCATGCTTCACAGCTGGAATAATATTGTGCAGGTAATGAGCAGTGCCTCGTTTCCTCCAGGTGTGATATTTAGAATTGAGGACAAATAGTTCAATCATGGTTTCATCAGACCAGCATATTTTGTTTCTCCCAGCAGGCGTTCGTGTGTTGTCTCTCTAGTCTGCTATAAAGCCTAGATTGGTAGAGTGATGCAGTGGTGCTTGTCTTTCAGGAAGTTTCTCCTATCTCCACACATAGGATTGGCCATTGGGTTCTTTGTCACCTCTCTTATCAAGGCCCTTCTCCTCCAAATGCTCAGTTTGGCCATGTGGCCTGCTCTGGGAAGGAGTTGTGGTTGTTCCAAACTTATTCCAATGAAGAATTATGAAGGCCACTGTGCTCTTGGGAAACTTCAATGCTGTCTTCCCCAGATCAGTGCTTTGACACACAGTAATTCAGTCTCTAAGCTCTGCAGGCAATTCCTTCTAACTTATGGCTTGTGTTTATGCCCCACTGTGGGACCTTCTATAGACAGGTGTGTAACTTTCCTAATCAGTTTAGTTAATTGAATTGACCACAGGTAGACTCCAAACAAGTGTGGAAACATCTCAATGATGACCAATAGAATGGGATACACCTGAGCCAGATTTCAAGTGTTAGAACTAAGGGTCTGAGTACTTGTGTCAATTGTGACAGTTGTTTTATTTTTATTACGTTTACAATAATTTGTTCGAACCTCTCTCATAGCCAGTAAGACACAGAGCTTTGCTGGTCATTTGCACAACAGATACAGTCAAAATGTCTTCTTGTTCTTCTTCATCTTTTCCTGATATATAAGGGGTTGATGTGCTTCATCAACCTTCACCATACAGCTCGGTCCTGCACCTCCTCACTAGTCAGACCCTTTTCCTCCAGATCTTCTTTTACTTTATCCATCCTCCTCTTCTTCAGTGTTCCTCAAATTTCTTTACAGCTATACTTCCACGCCCATCACTCTTTTGCTCACATTTTCTTTGTCTCTCCTCAGCACATGTCCATACCACTTCAATGTACCTTCCTGTCCTTTCTTAGTTATCTCTCTCTCTTTGTTGTACCTCTGATAGTCTCATTTTTTTATTCTGTCCATCTTTGTATCTCTACACATCCATCTCATGTCCAACCAATTAAATGGACCACATGTGGACTCAAAACAAGGTGTAGAAATATTTCAATGATGATCAACAGAATGGGAGGCACCTGAGCCAATTCACATGTTCACATATCAAAGGGTCTGAATACTTGTGTCAATATAGGATTTCAGTATTTAATTTTTAATAAATTTCCAAAATTTCCTAAAATTCAGTTTTTGCTTTGACATTCTGGGGTATTGAGTGTCTGATGATAGAGAAAACAGTGAATTGAAACAATTTTAACATAAGGCTCCAACATAACAAAATTTGAAAACAGTGAAGGGGTCTGAATTCATTCTGAAGGCACTGAATATTAATCAATCAATCAATCAATTAATCAATCAATCCTGAAACATTCTGATGTCTCATTCTAAAGGTCAGGAGAAATGCATTGGTTGATGTTTCAGTGACACCAAGTGCCATAGCAGTATACCAAGAAGAACAGAACAATTGGAAAGGGTTAAACAAGCAGACTGTATTTAGTTTAGACAGCCTCCATCTGAACTCTTGTCGTGCTGTAGATTAAAATTCATTAAGTCTCTCTTGTGCTTCACAAGAAATGTCCTGGGTTTTTCTTTTTTTTAATCAAAAGAGGGGCAGGTTCATAGGATCAATGCTGTCTCATGTATAGATGATCAGGGAGTATTACTACTTTACCTGCGACCTTCTGTATTCTTTGCCTCAAACCTTCTATTTTATTTTGAGTGTCAGAACAGACAGAATTATTTAAGCCACGAGTCAGAAATCTCCAGACTTCATCAACATCAAACATCGTCATCTCTCGCTTTGTGATTTAATGAATTGAGAGCAAGCTGCCGATCAGATAAAGGAAGCTCTCCCATAGAGTGTGGAGCAATAAAGATTAATGAAATAAAAATCATATTTTTTTGTATTTTCTGCAAACGGGAGGATGAAATAAAAACATGTGTAGAGAGTAAATCAACTGTAATAGAAGTGATGATACTGTAAAAAAGGAAGGCATTATATTAAATAAACTTTGATTTAAGGAAGCTAAATTACAATGAGGCAGAAAAGAAGGAGCAAATCAAAAAGGCAGACGACTGCATTACAAACGCATGTTTAAAGTCACTTGTATTTTTTAAATTAAAAGTCTCATGTCTTTTCATAACCAGGAGGCTTGAAATGGAATAATGGCATTATTTATTTTGGATCTTCTTGGGTGAAGTCTTCTTCTTAGTCAAGTGCTTTAAGTGACAAAAAGATTTGTCCAGAAAAGAACAAAAACAGACAGACCCAAGGAATTCAAACGTTTTAAATAGCAAAACTAAAGAATAGTCAAGCAAACAGACCAGAATCTTAAAGGAACAGTGAAGTAAACAGGGCAGAATCACAACGACAAGATCACCTAAGAACAAAAAGCATATCATGACGCAAAAGGAAGTGGCAAAAGGTCAGAACTGTCACCAGTTACTTAAGTGACAAAAAAGTATTGTACGTAAAGAGACAAAAACTGATAGAGAATTCAAAGGTGTTGAAGAGCAAAACAAAGCAGTAGTTAAATGAACAGACCAGAATCTGTTCCCAGAAAAGAGAAGAATTAAGAATTGTCACAAACAGTTTCTCTAACAAAAAACAAAGTATTAGAAAGAGCCATTTATATTAATTTTAATGTAAAAAACATAATATGTTGAATGCAAGGCAAGGCAAGGTAAGGAGATAGTTTTCCCCCCAAAAAAATTTACCAGATTTTCCCATCTGGGGCTTCCATAACATTTATATCGTCTGGATGAGAAATCTTGTGTGGATTTTCTGTGCAGGAGTTATTGTAATATAAACGCAAAAATACTAAGTGAACATAAGATTAGGGCATGTGTACACGGTCGACGCTGGTGACACACTGAAAATAGCTGAGGGGTGCCACTGGGTAGGGGTGAGTGAGTAATACCCACCTTACCATAGTCACCTGCTCCTCGACTGTTCACTTGGAACAATTGAGTGCACTCTGGCACAGCTCAGAGTAGATCTGCCAACACTGCAACTTGTAGAACCCAAATTTACAACATATGCCCTCATTATACTGGCAGCATTACTGCGGTATAGATGGTGTCACGACCAGGTCCTGCATAAGCTAGCTGAAATCCAGGAAGCAAACAGGGCCATTCCAGTAACTTCACAGCAGCTAATCCAGTTTGTCAGGCAAGGGTGAAAAGCTCAGAACAGCAGCACAAGAATGTGGTGCCTCCTGTCACCTGGAGGAGAGTGGGAACGTAAGGGCTAACCTCGACCATCAGTGGAATTTCCCACATTGATCATCCCAACATTTTTACGGTGAGACATCGTGCTCTGGTCCACCACTACTTGGATGATCATTATGGCTGAATTGACTACAGTATTTCATGGAAAGATGGGACAGAGGCCACCTTTGAGAGAAAGAGGGAAAAGTATGCAGAACTGTTAGCTGCGTGCTTGCATGCAGGTTTTAGGGCCTGTTGGTTGTAGAGACGTCACTGGCACATCCTCTTAGAGGTTCGTTCAGTCCATTAGGACTACAGACTCAAAGCTGAGGAAGGCCCTCAAACATCTGGGGCCTCATGCAGAACGCCGTGCGTAGAATTCACACTAAAACATGGTGTAACAACAAAAGTGGAAATGTGCGTACACACAAAAAAATCCAGATGCATAACTCTGTGTGTTTGCCAACTTCCACGTTCTTTCACTTCATAAATTCTGGTCAGTGTGAAAAGTAACGCACATGCATGCGCCTGCTGCCACTCCCCAACTCCTCCCAAAATGACCACTCTTTGAATATGCAAATCAAAATAATAGCCCTTAAGCTCAGCGTTCTGTGAAAAGGCAATGGCAAAAGCACAGGAGGAAATAGAAGAAGTTCAGTGAATACCAAGTGGAGGCAAGGAAAAGCGTACTATTTGTTGGTTTAAACAGTGCTATAAACATAGAGTGTCTGAGAAACTCGAAAACTCAAGTTCACAAAGTCGCACAGTGCCCAAAATAAAAAAGAAGTTGTCAGATATCAAAGTCGCCATGAAAAGGCAAGTCATATCCCACCGTTTTAGTGTCATATGAAATCTTATTAGGGTACAAAGAAAAAAAAATAGGCACACAGTGGGGAAAAAGCACAAAATGTCAACTTTGATCTCGAAATTTTCACTTTAATCACGTAGTTTATTTTTACATTAAAGCTGAACATCATAAACTTCATCTTTAAGTCATTTAATTTACTAGTTTCTCAAATACCATCGTAACTAAAGTAGCACGTTAAATGCTTTGTTTTGTATGTGTTCTGTGTGTGTGAATCACTACTTGCTTCTTAAACGTACTTTCTCTTCCTCCGACAGGACACAGAATCCGTTACATAAGTGATATTACAGCTTTCTGAATAATTAAAATACTGAGATATATACTTGACATCATTTTCATGATGATAGGAGCATGTTATTATACATGGGAACACAGTGGCCCAGTGATAGTAATGAGCTGGCTCCCTGTCCAGAGATTTTTCCTGCCTCCCGCAAGATGCTTTGCGCGACCTTCGATGAAATACTTTATTGTAGCAGTACAGTAATCCCTCACTATATCGCGCTTCGACCTTCGCGGCTTCACTCAATTGCAGATTTTATATGTAAGCATATCTAAATATATAATGTGGATTTTTCGCTGCTTCGCGGGTTCTGCGGACAATGGGTCTTTTTACTTCCTGTACATGCTTCCTCAGTTGGTTTGCCCAGTTGATTTCATACAAAGGAACGTTATTGGCGGATGGCTGAGAAGCTAACCAATCAGAGCACGCAGTTAAGTTCCTGTGTGCTGAATGGCTCAGCGACGGAGCGCTAAATTCAATTCCGCGGCGTTAACCGGGAAGTCTCGTCTCGCTCATTCAGCATCAACGTGTTTCGTTGTGTAAAGAGTTAACTTTTGTGCTCTTTTATGTTTATCTTTGTGCGTAGTCAAGCCCTTCATTATGGCTCCAAAACGATTTGCTCCTGCTACTGCTTCAGGGGCCGTGCCCAAGCGCCAACGGAAGATGTTAATGATTGCCGAAAAGGTAAACGTTTTGGATATTTTGAAGGAAAGGAAAAGCTACACCTCTGTAGGACACCATTATGGCATCAATGAGGCTACGATTCTTTTTATTTAAAAAGTAGGAAAGGAATATAAGATCTAGTGTCCTTTTAACCAGGGCGCAAAACGAGTTGTAAGTGGATGTAATAAGGCAGTAGTCTGGATGGAATCTGCTTTAGGGATTTGGATTGAAGTCTGCTGGAAGAAGAAAAACGGCGGTGCTATACAGTTGCCTGAAGAGGCTCCTTTAGAAGAGCTGTAACGCTCTGCTTTGTTGTGCAGTAAAATTAAACTCATCGTTATCAGACAAGTCTTCGTGTCATTGTTGGTGAGTAACTATAATTAATTTTCTACTTACAGTACTTAGTACATGTACATACGTTTAGTGTCACTGTACACAAATTTACTGTATACTATTTTTCTTGCATTGTACGTATTTATTGCTGGTGGCCTGTCTATCGTAATGGCTGTAACATATGTGATATCGGAGACACTTGATATTTTTAAAATAATATTTAGGTTTTACTGTATATAAACAGTGTGTTTACATACATAATTGCAATGAATCTTACCTAATATCTAATAGAATTCAAAGGGGTTATGCTGTATAACTGTGAAGGGAATATTTATAAACAGTGTGGGAGAGTTTATAAGGGCTTAAAATATATCAAAATAACCATACAAACATATGGTATCTATTTCGCGGATTTTCACCTATCGCGGTGGGGTCTGGAACGCAACCCCGCGATCGAGGAGGGATTACTGTACTGTCTCTTTCAAACGTACTAACCTCCAATTCCTGTCCTTCCTTTTCTTTCTCCAAGTAACCAATCGCCACACAATCAGCTCTGTAACAGACGTTAAGCCATCTGTAAGCTTAGAATGCCGATTCTTCAAAACTTTTAAGGAACATTGAAATATCTTCATATTACATGTTTAATTATTCCATCCATCTATCTTTCCAGAGTTGCACCAGCCCTAGCAAGAAAACAGCGTGAGGCAGGAACAATCCATGAACTAGCTAGTGCTGTGCCTCCTTGTTCTCACATGTTTAATTATTAACAATATAGATTATTTAAATGATGTTAACATTTTATCTGTAATGTAATAAACATATTTTGGTGCATTTCATCTTAAAAATGATATCGCCATCATATGTAAATACGTGTTTTATAAAGTGGCTCAGGTTGTGCGATATTATAACTGTATTGCAAGTTTACAGGGTGGTGATTGTACTTATAAGTACAAAACATTCTACAAGGAGCACTTGATGGACTGATTGAGTGCGTTTATAGTTCTTGGAATGAAACTGTTTCTGAACCGCGAAGTCCCTACAGGAAAGGCTCTGAAGCGTTTACCGTATGAGAGCAGTTCAAATAGACAGCATGGCTGAGGCAGCATCTTCTTGATGCTGTATACAAATAATTCTCTTTCCGATCAGCTGCTGTACAGCTGTGATTCACACTCAGATACAGTGATATGAATAATCCGAGTGATGCAGTGAGAGTAATATGGAAAAAGATGACCCGCTGTGGCAACCCCTAACAAGACCAGCTGAAAGTAGAAGAAAAAGAAGGTGCAGTGAGAGTAACAACGCTAAAGCAGTTATGGTATTTGGAATAGTTTGGCCATTCTGTGGACCATTATATTGTTACAGGTTAATTACAATCAGATGCCTTAAACTAATAAACAATATGTGGTTGATTTTAGTGTATATGATAAAGCCACGTCAGTGATGTGGATCTAAAAAAGAAAAGGAACCTGAACTGGAACAAAAGCACTGCTTTCACGCTGGGTGCCACCAGTTTGCAAAACCGAGCGGAGAGCTTGCATATGCCAGGGTTTTAGCTAGCATGAAAATGTACGTGACTTTACGGCAAATTTAGGTTTTATGCATTGCGATTCGAACGTGAAAACGGGAGTACGCAACATTTTTGTGCGTACACACCATTTATACATGAGGCCCCTGGTGAAGGAGGCAGAAAAAGGGAGCTACTTGGTCTGACTCAGAGGAAAAGATAAAGTGTGAGAAAAACAAGGATCCTAGAGCTGGCTGTATGGTAGTGGGAAGACATCCCTATCGCTGATCCACCACCTCGAGATGATGACCCTGCAGCCAGCAAGGTGGCAATGTCAGGCAGAAATGCCCAGCAGTTTGCTCCACCTGTGCTTTTATTGTATTCACAGCAGAGCTTTTATGAATTATAACAAAAGTAGTGTATTACAATTACAAGTTCTCCTCACATAGTACGGAATCTTGGTAAATCAGGGTGTGGATAATTGAGGCTTGAAGTGTACTTACTTGTTCACATCACTGTGGGCACTAATCTTTGAGTAGACCTGGTTAGAAATTTAGAATTTGCACATGAAAATCCAGCTCTTCAATGCCAGTAATGGAAAGTAAATATGCCTAAAGCTGTCTGCAGATACTGTGTGGTTATAAAACTGGTGAGTAATTGAGAGCAGCAAAATAATTAGTATGCTTACGTTTCTTACTTACAGGCATTATGGCATGGTGGCTAAGGCACTGGACCTTATACACTTAAGAATTACCAGTTCAGTGCCCATGTGTGACGTACTGTATGATTTTTAGCAAGTCTCAACTCTTTATAATTCAGCTATAAAAATGATCTGCAAAGTATCTTGATTTTGTAGGTCACCTTGGATAAAGGCATCGGTCAAACATACGATATTAATTAATATTAAAAGAGTGGAATGCTGTTAAAAAAGACAACACCAAGCCCGATAGGTCTAATGCTAAACGATGACCCTAATGACTTTGGCTTTAATTCTTGGCTGAGGTAGTACAGTAGAATTGATTTGCTTTACAATGCCGACCTAGTCTTGCTCTGAGAGGTTAGTTTCTGAGATATTCTATTATTAACCAAAGGTCATGACTCATTTTTCAGCTTTAATCTTAATTTTTGATTTACCGTAATCAGCAAAAGATGTGTGAGTAATGATTGGTCAACAAATGCTCTTTTTCTTCTTACATAATACGCTACCATGGCTGTTTGTTTGTCTGTCCAGGATTTTAAATCACCTGTAGCTCGCAAACCGTTTGAAGTATTGACCTGAAATTTGGCACACGTATACTACGTGACGTCTACTGTCTGTTTTGACCTCTAAGGTTATTCCTCTTTTTATTTTTATTTTATTTTATTGTAGAATCAACTCTTGGCAGCAGCCAGCAGGGCCACATATGCATATGAGCGCCGTTCTTATCCCTACCACCTTCGCTGTCACTTCCCTTACCTCTTCATATCTTAAATCATTCTTGAGGCAGATTGAAGACTTAAGTGCCAGCTTAAGTGAAAAATTAAGGAATATGTATTATGTAAATGCAACACAAACACTGACTTAATCAGTTTTAACAAGAAAAGATGCCGACGAAAGAAGAGAAGAAGCGGGCCGCTAGGGTGTGTGGAGGGTGAATGTTCTCTTCATTCCCTTGTACTAATTCATGTCTGAGAAGTAAGCTTTTATGTAAAAGGATGCTTTGCTGAGCAAAACAGAAAAATATTTGTGCAAAGGACTCAAGGTCTAAGCATTCGATACATGAGTCTGCCTTATCATGTTTTCCCTTAGCGTACATCTGAACGCCATAACAAAAGGGGCCAAGAAATCAAGTTGCATAAGGGGCGTTGAAGGGGCTCAAGGATTGTGTATAATAAAGTGTTGACTGTTACATTTCATAATGATATTAAATCATGCATTCTAGGGGTATAAAAACTTGCCCCACCCTACAGACGGGGTTCAGAAGAGCCCTGACGCTGTCATGTATTATTGATTGTCTGCTTTTCCTAAACTCTTCTCACTGCGACTCTGCAAAATAAAGCTGCTTTATAACCACACCTGCTGTCTAGTCTGAAGTCTTCGTCCACAGGTGGAGAAAAGAAGAAGAGCTGATCAGGAAGCAGCAAGTGCATCAACCTCTGATCAAACGAATGATAAACGTACAGAGAAAGAGGATGAAAACTACAAGTCAATTGTATTAACGTTTTCATGCAGTGCGCCGTTACTGGTTCCATTATAATCATTGTGCACGAATACATTTTCTGAGCTTGCGTTCTCCATTTTTCAGTACCTTTCAAGGGTATTCTCCCCCATGGATGTTTTCACATTCTATTATTAAACAACATTAAAAGACAGTGGATTTAGTTTGTTTTTATTAATTGAAAAATACTCTTTAATGTCAAAGTGAACACAGTGTAGCAGTGCTACTAGTAGTTAGAACTGCATCTCCCAGCAGTCCTTGCATGGGGTGTTGGGGTCAAAGGTGGCCAGAGGGGTTTAAAAGGAGGGCAGGTGTCAGGAAGAGAAAAAAGTGTTTTTTGTTGTTGAATTTTTGTGTGTCGTTTACCTATTGGACTGCCTTCAGTTAATCGAGCCATATTTAGTTGCCATGTCCTGGATTGTATTCGCTGTTGGAGTCTGGATCGTCTGTCTACCTGTGTGTTGAGGACTGATTATGAATTCATTGGCTTCCCCGCAAGAAAAGGAGCGCTCTTGAACCATCCATCCATCTTCACCCTTACAGTGTCTACCGGTAGGACTGTTTGATTCATTCTCTTTCAACATACAGATCCCTGGACTGACTCGCGTCATCTATCATTACATCCGGTGTGTTATTCCATGGACTGTGCTGTGTTGAGTTGTTTGTGTTTATATGTTTAACGTATTATCGCCGTAAGGGTACAGGGGTGTTATTATTGTTTTCATTAATATCATTTAATTTCATTATATTCTTAATTATTGTTATTCCCCAGTGTGCTGTATTTTTGTCTCTGTTATGAGTGTGTGCGGGTCGAGCCAAGGCTGGGAACGTCCCTGGGATCCACTATAAAAAATAAATAAATCACCGTTATCTTGACGGTGTGAATCTTAGTGGCACCTGACTGCTACAACAGAACTCTGCAATGTTGTCTAAAACAACTAACTATTCGTAGAAGTATTCACCCGAGTCAAGTCAGGATTTTGTAGATGGATCTTTGGCAGCCATGATAGCCTTGAGTCTGTGTGCACAAGTCTCTCTATATCTCTGTCAGCTTTGCACATCTACCCATTCTTCTTTGCACAACTGCTTAAGCTCCGCTAGGTTGCACAGAGACCATCAATGAATGGTTTTTGTCAAGTCCACTCAAAATTCTCAGCTGGACTGAGGTATGGACTCTAAGCCGACCACTCCAGGACATTCATATTGTCAGGGGTCAGTGCTGGGCCATTGCTGTTTTTAATAAATATAAATGATTTGGATAGGAATATAAGTAACAAGCTGGTTAAGTTTGCAGATGATACCAAGATAGGTGGATTAGCAGATAATTTGGAATCCGTTATATCATTACAGAAGGACTTGGATAGCAGACAGGCTTGGGCAGATTTGTGGCAGATGACATTTAATGTTAGTAAATGTAAAGAATTACACATAGGAAGTAAAAATGTTAGGTTTGAATACACAATGGGCGGTCGGAAAATCGAGAGTACACCTTATGAGAAGGATTTAGGAGTCATAGTGGACTCTAAGCTATCGACTTCCCATCAGTGTTGAGAAGCCATTAAGAAGGCTAACAGAATGTCAGGTTATATAGCGCCTTGATGTGTGGAGTACAAGTCAAAGGAGGTTCTGCTCCACCTTTATAACACACTGGTGAAGCCTCATCTGGAGTCCTGTGTGCAGTGTTGGTCTCCGGGCTACAAAAAGAACATAACAGCACAAGAAAAGGTCCAGAGAAGAGCGACAAGGCTGATTCAGGGCTACAGGGGATGAGTTATGAGGAAAGATTAAAAGAGCTGAGCCTTTACACTTTAAGCATAAGAAGATTCAGAGGAGACCTGAGTTTAAAATTATGAAGGAAATTAGTCCAGTGGATCAAGACTGTGACTTTAAAATGAGTTCATCAAGAACACGGGGACATAGTTGGAAACTTAACCCCTAAATTGCCACATATTTGGGGGTTAATGCACCCCTGGATGCCAAATACTTTTTTGCTGCACTTTTTAAGGAAACGTCACAATTCACCAAGAAATACTGAAATTTTAATGGAACACATTTTTTTTCATGCAAAGAGCATCACAATTACTGCAACACTGATCATTTTAACACACTGCCAATGAACTGTAAAAACTGTAAAAAAAACTACTGCAGCAATCTATTATTATATGTCCATGGTGCAACTGACACCTTTGATGAAATTTAGTAAATCACAGAGCCAACTGCGCTTCAACTGGCTGCCTGTAAGCACACAGAGGCCAACGCTGACGCTAACAGGCTAGTCTAGTGCAGCGGCTGAATCCCAGGGTCAGTGATGCTGATTCACTAGGGGGCAGCAGTGGTCATGAGCTGGCTGCTCAACGAATGTACGGCACTGACTGATCAGCTCCGGCGTGCTGGCAAATTGCACTGGGAACCGACTATAGCAGGATGTGGCTTTCAATGAATGTACTTCACCAAATTTACTCTGGCTTGCTGGCAAATTGCATTTGCAATCAAAAATAGCCAGTTATGGTGGTTTAAGGGGCAAGACTAAATTTCACACAAACATTAGGAAGTTGTTCTTTACACTGAAAACTATAAACATGTGTAAAATGCTACCAGGCAGTGTGGTAGACAGTGCGACTTTAATGACTTTCAAAAGTGGACTTGATATTAATTTGGAAGAATTAAGTGGACTGGACTGAATGGCCTGTTCTTGTCTAGATTGCTCTAATGTTCTAATATTCTTCTTGACTGGGTTGAGAGTCTGGCAACCTTCAGAACAGCAGTTATAATGACGAGAGTAGGTGAACAAAAAGGCAAAGCCCTAAGGTGAGGTGAGGGGATATTGACAGTGTTCTTTTTTTATTTATTACTGCCACAAGTCTTTTCATTTACTTCCATCCCCTCTGAAAAGTTTATGCTTTGCAATGGACGAAGGGAGGTTGAATTTTCTTTTTGGTTTCTGTAAATAGCATTTGTTCATTTTACTTGTACAGTTGAACAAATCCTGAATTTGTTACTAGGACAGAGGGAGGAGGATGTCTGCCTTTCTTTTGGTTTTGCATATATTTGCTGTTTCCATTTTTGCTTTTCTTTGTTTTCTTCCAGGTGAGTGTCATAAGTGACAGCCTTTTAATTTGTGACACTCTGTTGATTTGGGTTTTGGAATTTTGTTTCTCTGTTTTGTGTGAGCAACTGTACATTAAGAACATTTACTTTTTTCACCATTTACTGTATATTCTGATGTCTGTGTCTTCCATCTCTCTTACTGGCGATCCTGTTGGTTCATGAAGTAGAAGGGCCCAGAGTATTCTGTAGCATGGTGCCAACTTCCACTACCCGGGGTCTCACACATTGACTTGGATATTTTCTTGTCTCCAACCCCTGACTTGTGCTTTTCAATCCCATTTTCATAGAGTTACTAGTATCTTTTGTCTTCATTGTGTGAGTTTGACCACCATACTGACTCACCCCAAGCTGGCCCTTCCACATTCAGGCGCATTTAGACTACAATCAACTGAAGGCCCCAGACAGGTGATCTGTAATGGACAAATTCTATGACTTGTGACAGGTGACCATGGCCACTACCTCCCCTGGGACGCTAGAGGGCAGCCCTCCTGGGCATGATGGGAGCTGAAGTTTGGTGCAGTCCCGTTGGGTTCCGTGGAGGCCTGCAGGGGGTGCTGCAGAGCCTCACCTTGAACTTCCATCACACCTGGGACTGATTCCAGGTAATGCTAATGAGCCACCTGGAGCACCCCCAGAGGCAACCTAAAAGGGGCTGCCTCACTCCATTCAGGGATCCAGAATCGGGAGGTGGAGGACAAAACTTTCTGGGAGAGGAGTGGAGGTGGAGAAAGAGAGAAGAAAAGGGCATGCTCTGCTTATTTGTATTGTGCTGCCATGGAAAGAGAGGAAAAGCGCTTTGCCACGAAAATAAAGTGTTTTGTGTGCTGCACTTGTGTCTCTGCCTGTCTGTGTCAGGGTTGGGGTGGCTGGAGTGCTCCTGCTTTCCACAGACTTCTTAAACCAACTGACTGCATTATTGTGGATTTCGGGATTTCATATTTAAGGGGCTGAATACTTTTGTGACCAATTATTTTGTGGTTTGTAATTCATTTAAAGCACCTTGTACAGATATCATTTCAACTTTGACATTAAAAAGTCTTTCTCTATTGATACGTGTGAAAAAACCCATATTAATTCCACTGTAATTCAATATTGTGTAACAAGAAAATGTGAAATACTTTTTATAAGCAAGAGCATTCAAAAGGTCCCCAGAAAGACACATTGTAAGCAACCAGATCTGGATGTGATGCCAGTTATTTAGAGGGGACACTCACTCTTTCACCCACATTCAGTTATACTGAGAGGACTTAGCCCTGCGAAGGACTTGTGACCCATCCGGAGTTGATGTCCACTCTATGCCCTGACTTTCCATGACAGACCCTGATTACTTGAATAGTAAATGAAACTGCACTGGACTATGCAGGTAAAGAAAATGAATGGATGCATTGAATTCGCTTATCACTCATATCTGGAGAAAAAAAATGTATGATCATAGCGCCATTGATGTGTAGAGTACAAATCAAATTATAATGCACTGGTGAAGCCTCATCTGGAGTTGGTCTCCAGGCTACAAAAAAGACATAGCAGAGCTGGAGAAAGTCCAGAGAAGAACATTCAGTTATACTGAGAGGACAGCCCTGTGAAGGACTTGTGACCCATCCTGAGTTGATCTCCACCCTGTGCCAAGTGTTTACATGAAAGACCCTGGTTACTTGAATAGTCAATGAACCTGCACTGGACTATGCAGGCAAAGAAGATGGATGGATGGATGGATGGAATTCGCCTAACACTCATATCTGGGGAAAAAAAATATTGTATGATCATGGCAATAACATTCAAGCTCTACACACGTAGTAGGATTTCTGTTCTTCTTCATTATTGTTATGAAGAAGATAACTTTGACAAGCAGGAGTTCAGAGTTCCTCGCCAGCACACACAGTACGCTGTTGTTTCATTAACTTGTACTGGGGATTTGTTTGCCATCAGTAGCAGCTATTGAGATGAAAAAGAGGAAAATCTATAAAATAAAGATGTTGGTGTAACTGTTGCCAAGGTAAAATTGAAACAGTAAGCTAATTCATAGTTGAAGTCACACAGAACATTACTCTAATGGCTAACTTAGCTAAAGCAGCAGGAGGATGTTATGTGTGAGCTCTTTGGCCCAGAGCTCTCTGCCTGGCGACAGACTTGCATTGAGCGACTGAGTGGCCATAAGATGAGTAAAAGAGGATACTAAATAAAAATTTCAAGCAACCGTTTTCAAGGTAAAATTGAAACAGTAAACTAGTTGAAATTGTGCAGAATGTTTCTCCATTTCAAGACTGATGAGTTTGCAAAAACAATGCTTTTCAGCAAAAGATCTTGAAATTTTAAAACTGTGTACAGCGCGATGTGTTCCTAATACCTCAGTGTAAACTGTACCGTCCTGACAAATTGTTTTTGAAGAGTAAATGTGCTATATTTCAACAAAATTGGTCCCCAAGGGGCAAAGGTTTTTTCATACTGACCAATAGACAGAACAGACATGACTATTAATTTAGATGCTTGGTGAATGCACCTAAAAATGAAACACTATTTTATGTACTTTTGATAAATAGAACTTAATCTACAAAGATGCTTATTGTTAAAGTTAGGGCTTAGTTAGAGACACTGGATTAAAGGTAAATATTTCTTGATATGTTACACTCTAAAAGTAGTACAGTGGAACCTCGGTTCATGAACGTCTCGGTGCACATACAAATCGGTTTACGACCTAAAAGTTTGCCAAACTTTTGCCTCGGTTCACGACCACACACGCGGTATACGAACAAGCCAGTTTCCCTTTCAGTTTGTACATGTTCAGTCTCTCCCTGTGCACTTCCTGTGCAGCGAGCGAGCAAGAGAGAGAGAGCGCGACACACACACACAGGCGCGGGAGAGAGAAACACACACATACAGGCACGCAAGAGAGGCACACACACACACACACGCGAGAGAGAGGCGCACACACACAGGCGTGCAAGGGAGAGGCACACACAAAGGAGTGCACTAGAGAGAGACACACACAGGCGCTCCAGGCTCGTGAAAGAGAGACACATGCACACACAAAAGAGCGAGCGAGCGAGAGAGGGAGGGCTGGACCCATAAGGTAGAAAAGGCTTGTTTTTGTTTTCACTTCTGTTTACAGCGATCGGTTCGTAGCGTGCATTGTTGCAATGTTACTTTTCTTGGTGGTTTATTAAATTACGGATTTTTCAAATGTTCATTTCTTTCCCTGTGCTTAAAACTCATTAAAAAAAAGTGTTCTTAGCGGTTCCTAGCACTATAGCGCAAACTATTGCAGTTAGTTTTCTCTGTTGTGTAAGGTTTTCTCAGTGTTATTCAATGTTTTTTCATTTAGTTTACTATTACGCTGTACATTCTATGGTATAATTAACTATATTTGTGCTTAAAAACTAAAAAAAATATATATTTACATACAGTTCGTACGGTCTGGAACGGATTAATTGTATTTACATACAATCCTATGGTGGAAATTGCTTCGGTTCACGACCAAATTGGTTTACGACCGATTCATTTTGGAACGAATTATGATCGTGAACCGAGGTTCCACTGTATGTAATTTGTGCTGACCTTGACACTTCTATTAAAGCAAGCAAACACAATCTTATTTTCTGTTTCCCAAGAAATATGCTTTTCTTAAATATACAGCATTTTTAAAAAATGATTAAGGCTATTGCTGCGTTACGATTAGTCCATATAGTTTTAATATTTAATAGCTTTGTTTGGGCGTGAAATCCTTCCACAGCAAAGCACAAAAATGGTTGTAGGCCACCAAAGAAACACAAATAAACGTATAGACCTGCCCTATTTTTAGGTCTGGAACACACCCTGTATAGCCAAGTCTCAACTTAACAGACAGGCTTGAGGCCTGCCTAGCCCCCAAAATGTGATTAAGGCTTCTTTAAAGTTCAATGTCTCTAGATGTCCAGAATGGAGGGGAGGAGAAAACTCTAAAACTGTGTTGCTTTATAATCCCCATTAAAAAAAAAAAAGGTTTACCTAAAAGACAAAAACAAAAAGCAAACCAACAAGATAAATCTCAAAGCAAACACAATACTTTTTAAACAAAGCAGGGGATATAGCCAGGAAGGAAATATCATAAATCAAAAAACAGGAATCAAAACAGAAAACACTTTGCAGTTTCATCTTTTATAGAGCTGGGACAGCCATCCAGCTACATGTAGGAGACAGGGCGGATAGCAAAAAACACTAACTACTCTTTCTTAGGTCTCGCTCCATCGTATATTTCAGAATGTCTTTCACCTTACACTCCAAATCGTAACCTTAGATCTTTAACTGAGGGTCTGCTTATAATTCCAAGAGCTAAACTTAAAAGAAGTGGTGAGGTGGCCTTCTGCTGTTATGCACCTAAAATCTGGAATAGCTGACCGATATAAATTTGCCAGTCTAATACAGTGGAAGACTTTAAAAAACTGCTAAAAACTCATTACTTTAACATAGCTGATACTCTGTATATGCATTTAATTATCATTATTATTCCTGGTGGCTCCGTAATCTTTACTAACCCCTACTTTCTCTTCTGTTCTTTTCACAGTTTTCTGTGGTGGTGATCTGCACCACCACTACCTGATCAAAGCACCGTGATGTCCCTACATTGATGGATTAAAGGCCAGAAGTCCACATGACCGAAGTTTTTCCAAGTGAACCCTGAATACCATGAGGACTAATTGAAATTATTTATGTTACCTTAAATGCCTAGAGGGGGCTGGGTGGTCTTGTGGCCTAGGAAACCCCTGCAGATTTTTTTTTCTCCAGCCGTCTGGAGTTTTTTTTGTTCTTTCTGTCCTCCCTGGCCCGGATCTTATTTTCATTCTATGTTAATTAGTGTTCCCTAATTATATTTTCTTATTTATTTTGTCTTTTTCTTTATCTTGTAAAGCACTTTGAGCTATATCATTTGTATGAAAATGCGCTATAGAAATAATTGTTGTTGTTGTTTATAATGGCACTCAGGTCAGTCTTCATTTTCATCTCCATTACTACCTCCAGAAGCGCACGAACGTGTCTCATAACTGAGCCTGCACTTTAAATTAGCCTGTTGATTTGGTGGGCATGTCCTGAAGTGATGTTTCCAGACCAGCAAACCACAGCATAGAAAATTGAACTGGTATCAGAGTTGTAGAACATGTGAAGGACATCACTTCTGACACTGAAGAAGAAGAGCCTACTCTGTCCTTTCTTCTATAGGTCCTCTTTGTTCCAAGAGTAGTCCAAACTATCATTGATATGGACCTCTAAGTACTTGTAGGAGTGGACCACCTGCACATCCACTCCCTGAATAGTGACCTGACATAGAAGCTCTTTGGTGTTCCGAAAATCAATAAGCAGTGCCTTGGTTTTGCAGATGCTAAGTTGCAGACAATTATCTTTGCACCAAGAAACAAAGTTCTCCACCTGACTCCTCTCCTCTGTCTTATCCCCCTTATCAATACGCCCTAAAAGTGTAGAATCATCTGAGAATTTCTGCAAAAGACATGACCTGCTGTTATATTTACAGCTTGTGATGTTCAGAGCGAAAAAAAAAAACAGACAGGCCTGTTCCTTGTGATACTTCAGTCTTGCTCACCTTCATATCAGAAGCTCCAAGTCCTTGAGTCTCACAAACTGCGGTCTGCCTGACAGATAGTCCATAAATAACCTTAAACCTTAAATAACCTCGCGCCAAACTACATCAGTGACCTTCTCCATTACCATGTGCCTGCCCGCCCACTAAGGTCCTCTGATTCTGGCAATCTTGTTGTGCCCCACACTAATCTTCACTCCATGGGTGACAGGGCCTTCAGCTCTATAGTGCCCAGACTCTGGAATGACCTACCGAAATTAATCAGATCAGCTGACTCCATGAATTCTTTTAAAAAGCAACTCAAAACTCATCTGTTCAGGAAGGCTTTTAGCTCTGCTTGACTTTATTACCCTTCTCTCAGTTTACCTCTCTGTCAAGATGATCATGTAACCTGTATATGTGTGTGCTGGACCATCAATTGTGTTGTCTGTTAGGCTTTTCTCTGAATTTACTGTCGTAATCTTCTTCATTTATTTATTAGGTTTGTACAATGCTATATACTGTATACCCTGCAGTTCTTTCTTATATTCTGCAAGTGCCTTGAGCATGGGAAAAGGTGCTACATAAATAAAATGTATTATTATTATTATTATTATCCAGGGCACCACAGGCTCAACCAACTACACCTCTCCCAGTTTATCTCTTAACAGGGATGGCTGGATGGTACTGAAGGCGCAGGAGAAATTAAAAAACAGAATTCTCACAGTGCTGCCAGCTTTGTCCAGGTGAGAATAAGCCTTATGGAGCAGACAGATAATTGTATCCTCCACTCCAGTCTTTGTTCAAACTGCAGTAGGTCCAGGTCGTCTAGCACAAGAGGACCCCTATAGTCCAGGATCATACCAATAAACTGAACCTATAAAATGACATAAATACCAAGAAGAAACAAAGCCACAATCAGATTAATTACATAATACAGTAGATTCAAAAAGTATTGAGACCCACTCCCTTTTTTCACACTTTGTGAATTTGTTCTCAAAAAATGGAAAATCTGTAGTATGTTGAAGATTTTTTTTGGAAGAACGAAAGCAGTAGCAATCCAAATAATTAAATATCAAGTTTCATTTTCTGCTAGGCCTGGCTTTTAATTATAAAACTGGTTGGAATGAAAACCTGCATCCACTGTGGACCTCCAGGACCGGCATTGAGTAGCCCTGGTTGAAACTATACTTTGAGCAAATAGCTCTTTTATTAATCAGACATATTCACTCGTCGTACTTAGGAGGTTTTCATCTGGCATTTAAGGACAAAATAATACTGCAGGACAACCACTGATCACTCGGGTGTATTATTCCTTAATGGATATTGCAGTTTAAGTGTGACCCTGACCTTAAAATCACCTACATAATGCAATAAAAATGGCATCCCTAAATGAATAAGGAGCCAAAGATGGACAGGGCAAGGGCACACTGACTGGGGGAAAGGCTAACCTCGAAAGAAGATGACAGAAAATTAGAATGGATTAGAAGGAGGCCAGCTGAGCTTGCACTCACCTGTTTAGGAAGATTCATACAGAGCATTTAGGCCTTTTCATGTCTTGACAGTGTCTGTCTAATGCAAACCTTGTAATAAGGCGCCTTTAATTTTTTAAAATACCTCTAAGGTTTCTAACGTAACACTAAAACTGTGAATTGTCAAAGTTTAATGCACAGTTTTTTCAAGAAAAGTTTAAAACAAAGGACAATTATACATTGTACTCCTCCAGCCAAGCCCATTGTATTTCTGTTCTTTTGTTGTGTCTAGCTACCACTGTTTTTTACTTCCCCTTAATTTTTGTATATTTTTATCAACACAGTTGTCATTCTTATGTTCTTACTAAATGAAAAAGCTTGGCCAAATCTACAGACTTCTTTTTAATAGATAGATAGATAGATAGATAGATAGATAGATAGATAGATAGATAGATAGATAGATAGATAGATAGATAGATAGATAGATAGATAGATAGATAGATACTGTATGAGATAGATAGATAGATAGATAGATAGATAGATAGATAGATAGATAGATAGATAGATAGATAGATAGATAGATAGATAGATAGATAGATAGTGTAATAAAACCCAAAGTGTCTGGGGCAACCGAAGGCAAACCCTGTATATTATAAAGAGCACAAAAGGCGCTAAAGAAAAAGCATGTTAATGCAAAGTCAAGACTAGTCCCGTTCTGTTGGTCGAGTCTACCCTAAGATGGCAGTGGATTTGTTTATAGTGGTTTCTAAGAGGAAGAGGCGGACACAGATGGGTTGACCCCAGAAGTGGCGTCATAGATGGTGGCATGTCAATCTTTCTTTCTTCATAGGAGCGACTGTTATTACTTAGCACCCTTGGTAATATTGTCATCATCTAAGCATGTAAGTTGTTCCCCAAGCATAAGCGTGTGACAATAGATAGATAAAAATATAGTTGGAAAGACACTATATGATAGATCAATAGATAGATAGATAGATTATCTATCTATCTATCTATCTATCTATCATATAGTGTTTTTCATAACTATCCATCTATCATATAGTGCCTTTCACATCTATCTATCTATCTATCATGTAGTGTTTTTCATAACTATCCATCTATCATATAGTGCCTTTCACATCTATCTATCTATCTATCTATCTATCTATCTATTATGTAGTGTTTTTCATAACTATCCATCTATCATATAGTGCCTTTCACATCTATCTATCTATCTATCTATCTATCTATCTATCTAACTATCCATCTATCATATAGTGCCTTTCACATCTATCTATCTATCTATCTATCTATCTATCTATCTATCTATCTATCTATCTATCTATCTATCTATCTATCTATCTATCTATGACGTCAGAGAGCTTTGCCAAAGAAGAGTGCCAAACTATTTCTTATGCATGTAAATGCAGATTATTAAGAAACCATTCAAACCCGATTAAGTGTGCATGTAAATGCACTGAATGTTGTATAACAATAAAATGTGAAAAATTCCAAGGGGGTGAAAACTTTTTGTAGGCACTGCAGCTGCTAATTAATCAAACACACAATTTCATTTTTCTGCGAGGACACCCAGAGTATATTGTATTAAGAAATACCCACAGAGACACAAGGGTGCTGGATTCGAGGCAGCGATTGTTACAACACATTATACTTCTTTCCTTGACCACATTCAATTATTATTTTTAAAACTGTATTAAATGCCACATGTCTAGTGCACCAATTTCCTAGCCTTGCAGATATCACCAGCTCTACCTAAACCTCTTCTTACACTCAGCTGGTGTTTTAAAAAAGTACCATATAAATAGAATTCTAAACTACAAACAATCTCTTGTTTGCCCTTTTTCCTCTAACCACACACTGAGTGCTTCTGAATGACGCTAATGACTTTTTTTAAAACATCTGTTTCTAAATGTATTTCCTAATCAATACGTTGTGTAACAGTTCCAATTAGAATTCTGCCATTGTTTCAGCATGCTGCTTTTTGACTCAGCATCAGCAACTGGGCCATTAACTTGTTTTGTAAAAAGAGAAAAGTGCAGAGCATCTTAAAAAGCTTTAGACTTACTGGGTGAAACTGTTTCTTTCCATTTAAATGAACAATCGTTTAGAAAGGCTCAGCTCAAAGTAAACTTCATACCAGAGTGTATTAGGCTATTAAAGCACTTGAGACTGAATTTTCTCTTAGCTCATTATATTATATGGTACCTTCAGTTGCAGATTCAGGTTTGGGAAACATAGGCTGTTGCCAAGGACAGCATCTTGCCATGGCTGGCACCAAAAAATTCAGAATGGTGATTCTGGATTTTTTTTAGATTTAGACCCCATTTCTTTCTCCACCACATCTTGTGCTCCTTTTACTGCCCATGTCTCAGCAATATGCCTCATTGCTGCTCTTACCACTGTCTTAAAATTCTTTAACCTTTGCCTTAATTCTTCGATCACACAATACTCCTGATACCTTCTTCCAGTTGTCACATAAGAAGAACATAAGAACATCAGAAATTTGACAAATAAGAAGAGACCATTTGGTCCATCCAGCCCAGTTCCTTTGTTAATAGTTAAGCTGTCCCAATATCTCATTGTGACGGTGCAGGTCCGGCTCCATGCTCCCTCTTCCAGTTTTTGAACCCGCCACCATTGATAATGTAATCGGATGAAATGGCAGGTGGGGACAAAAAACTTTATGCAACGGGATGGTGCAAAATGCAAAAGTGCTTTTATTATACAATAAAAAATCGAAACAGTTTGTGTCCAAAAACAAAGTGCAGTGCTCAAAGTTGATAAAGAATCCATAAAAACAGTGAAAATCCAAGTGATTAAAACAAGGCTAAAAATGGGGGAAAAAAACCCCGTCGAAGGGTTAAACGAGCCGAGCCCAACTGCCTCCATGTCTTCCTCAGCTCACCCAAGGCTCGTTCAGCTGGGGAGTCTTCAGCAGTTGCAGTCCCCTCAATCCTGACCCCCATATTGACTGCCTCCGTTGGTGTCTGCCAGACTGCTCGGGGTCGACTGTCCTCTCGTCATCCTCCTCTCTCATGTAGGTACACCACCTCGATCGCACCCACTCCTCAGCACAATCAGTTGATACAATCCATGCCCACAGAGACTGACACGGCCAAAGGGTTATTTAAAAAAAAAAGCCATTCTTTTGGAGCCGTAGACCCCGCTATACCACACTCATCCAGAGTCTTCTTAAAGGTTGTCAAGGTTTCTGCTTCTTCTCCATGTCTTGCTAGTGTGTTCCAGAGTCCCACAACTCATTGCTTAAAGAAGTGTCTCCTGGCTTCTGTTTTGAAAGCACTTCTTCTTACCCCCTTATCATTCGGGGTCATTTTTGCTAAATCGCTTGTAATTCGACCTCTCCAAATTAGAATCATTGCTGTTATTGAACTATTTGGAGTATAAACACATGTTTGGTCTCTTTGTAAAGGTAACATTCTCTAGTTTCACTCTTAGTAGTCAGAATCACTGTAGGTGTGACTGATCAAAAGTTATGCACATTAGAACTCACAAAAAAAATGATTTTTTTTGTTCTCGCCTAAGTTTTTTTTATGAAAATAAAGGAAAATAAAGCTGCAGTAGGTAGGTGGGGGCAGAAACACACTATGTACCAACAGAATAACTTGTTGACTACTCACATTTCAAATTTGAAAAGAATACCTGTAAAATGACATTTTTTACACCAGTTTTTATGTGGGCATGCCCAGGGGCTTTTTAGAGGGACCATTATCCACATTTTGGAACGTATGGAAAAGTGTAATAACTTTTGAATGCTTCAACCCACAGATATCAATGAGGGCTCTACTGAAAGCTTACACCTAAAGGAATCTATATCTACACACAGTGTCACTCTATTAGTTATGGAAATTCATATTCCATAATAAAAACAATAAAAAATACACATTTCTATGTAAAAATAGTCAATACAAGTTATGGGCCAAAAATATATTTATATTTTTATTTTTACTTTTTTTTATAAAATGCACACAAACTATATATATTTCTTTTACAAACTGTTACAACACAGCTCAGCGTTTTTCCATGTGCCACTTGATGGCAGCAATCACTAGCAAGCAGAAAGCACAAGGGCGTGGCACGTCGCTCTCTGCCATTAGACGTCTCCTGGGCCGATTGAATACTTTCGCAACGCGTACATGCATCTATTATTTAATCGAGCGTTTATTTACGTTTAAACTTCTACTTTTATCCATATTTAAACTGCGAAAAAACTTGGCGAAATCACAATAAACAACCACGCACCAACTCTGCAGACTGGCACAAATGCCACCTTCACGCAGCTCCGATCGTTTTGTTTACAAGTTAGTATGGCAAGTTACATATCAAAATGCTCGGCTGCTCATTGGCTGTAAGTTTTGAGTGTCAGTCACAGTGTCCAATCAAACTGGTAGATTCTACCAGAGTTTAGAGCTATACGTCACCCTGCAAGCTTTCTGTGACACTGGTTGGCTATACGAGGTGCCAGTCAACCCCAGACCCGTCGTAATTGGCCAACTTAGGTGTCTTTCGAAAGCTAACACTTCATGCGGTAGCATGGTTATCACGACAGAAACAAATTACGTCTAATATGAGCAATATAAGTGAAAAAAAATTACTTAGGTGGTCTCAAGTTATGAAACGTTTTCTGGAGTTTTTGTCCCTTTGAGAATATATCATGTGTTTTGGACCTAAATCGTTTTACTGGATTATATTCACTGGAGCCTTACGGACACAATGGGATCAATACTGCTCGGAAATATTGATGTTTGACTTGCAGGGGGTCTTCAAAGGTAGGGAAAGCCAACTCTTAAAAGTATGTACTTCTCTGTAAAAAAGGCTTTAGTGTCAGTGCTGTGGTTGTTGTGTGTCAAAATGGTTTATATCATCGGTAAGACGAGACTTTGAAGTTTCATTTGATGGGTAGTATGTCGAGATGCATGGCAGATGGGCATGCACACATTACTGTAACTTCGTCAAAACGCTGTTATGTCCCGGGACCGGTACGTGTGCGCGTTAAGAGGGTAAATTACACTGATGATCTTGTATACATGATTCACCCTTAAGCTGAAAGAATGTTGCTGGATCTACTTAATCAATTTACTTTTGTTCCATCCACACTTCACAGTAGGGTCAAGACAGACACAGGCAGAGTCTACAGAAACCACACAGACTCTCAATGAATATGAGATTTAAAGTCTAGGTGCTGGATCCATGATGTGGTAGCACCAATAACTGGGCTACTGAGCTGCCTTTACAGGAAATCACTTTTTCTTTCCAGTCCCTGTTCAATGGATTAATGATTGTTTGATACTCTGTATGTTCAATTCTTCATAATAACTATTCACAGTGGCTCCAAAATCCATACTGACCCCTACTCTCTCTTCTTTTTCTTTTTCCGGTTTCTTTGTGCGCCACCACCACCTACTCAAAGCATCATGAGGCACCAACATTGATGGACTGAAAGCCAGAAGTCTACGTGACCATCATCATCAGGTCCTTCAATGAAAACCCTAAATACAAAGAGGACTGTTTGACTTATGTTAGGTAGATTGCCCAGAGGGGACTGGGCGGTCTCTTGGTCTGGAACCCCTACAGATTTTATTTTTTTCTCCAGCCTTTGGAGTTTTTTTGTTTTTCTGTCCACCCTGGCCATCGGACCTTACTCTTATTCTATGTTAATTAATGTTGACTTATGTTTATCTTTTATTGTGTCTTCTATTTCTCTATTCATTTTGTAAAGCACTTTGAGCTACATTTTTTTGTATGAATATGTGCTATATAAATAAATGTTGATTGATTGATTGATTGATTGAAAACCTCAGGTAGAATTAATCTATTGAGACCACCAGGTGGCGCCCCAGAGGCCCAAACAATTTCAGGTAAAAAAATAAAAGGTGGTTTCATATATATAATTACTTCTCCAAAGGCTTCAGTCAGTCCAGGGCAGTAAATAATACACAATTATTCACCTTCCATCTTTTTTCCACCTCTCCTGCATGAATGTTGTTCGCTGTCTCCCAACTCTGGTGTAGATGAGGTGGCGTCTTTTATGTCAGATCAGGGAGTACTTCCAGGGTAAGTGCATTGCACATTCGGGCCCGGTAAAAGTCCCCCAAAGTATGGTCAGAGTTCCCCTGCAGCTCCCCCTGGTGGCACCCAGGTATCCACCAGGGCTGCCTCTATGGACTACAACTCCCAATATCTACTGCTGGGTTACAAATATGAGTTGTGTGATGCCTGATTGCCTGCCCCTGTACTTCTGTTATGGCCTCCCGATGGGGAAATATACCAGTAACCAACCCGGCCGGGATGCCTGTCCGTCCACTCTGACAGTTGCACAATAAAAAAGTACCACAGATCATTTGCGCCATTGCTTTAATTTCTAGTTTTCTGTGCAAATGAGGCAGCACGGCAAGTTTTTCTGAAGGCTTCTAGCAAACCAATTTCGCTATTAATGCCCCCAATGCTGGGTGAACTCCTCATGTGTAATTAATCACTCCTCTGTCTTAATTTCTGAGAAAACTCTATTTGAAAAATGTTACTGTTGATTTCCTATAAATAATACAATTTTTTTTTAAAAATGGCTTTGGGTAAATTTCCGTCCTAGACGGCACAGAGACCGACCGTGTCACAACTATTTCCTGGCGGCTGGCTCTTGATTAGCTAACATTCTTGGAGAAAAGCAGAATATGTTTCTAATAGAGGGAAGATGGAGCACTAGGGTTTCACAGATGACAAGCTGCTAACAGGTTTCTTAGCATTTTAATTAAAAAGCAATGACATAAACAAGCTTAAGGGCACCAGTTCATTATTCAGGGATTTCTGGAAGCCTCGTGCTACTGAATACCAAAGGTGTGGGAGTAGGAATAAAAAGAGCAAATCTTCTACATTGAAGAATTAATAATAAACACCAAGATTTTAGAAATATGAACCGGGAAACTTTCATCATATAATACAAAAATAAACTACTAGTGACAAATGTGTTAATAGGTATGAATTTAAATTATACAAGCCGGAGTCTAAACAGGTATAATGGGTCTTAGCCTTTTTAGCTACTAATGAAGCATCTCTTTTAGTAAAAAGAATTAAATTATGTGGACAAAAAAAAACATCAAACAGTTCTGTTTTTTGTAGAAAAATCTGACAAAAAAATATTTTCGAGCAGACCGGGAGCTTCAAGGAAATCTTTACTGACAGCTTTTTCAGTTCACTGAATTTACTGTGAAGTTACTTTTAGAAATGCCTTATATAAAGAAGTGAAATTAACTTGTATACTGGTGTCATAGGAAGACACATGCTGGCTGGGATAAATGGCTCCATATCTGTCTGGAAGGCCTTGATAATGGAATGGTGGAATAAATTTGCCCCCTGATGCCAGCTCAATAGGTGGCAACAACTCTCTGCTGGGTCTTCCATGTGCACACCTGTAGGGTTTTATGGGAGTTGTAGTTCAAATAGGCAGCCCTGCTGCATTGTATGGGAGCCTCAGCATGGTGTCACCAGAAGTATGAAGGAGACGGCTCCACTTCACCCAGGGGAAGCTGGAGTTGGTGCAAAGGAAGGACAAAGCTTGCTGGGAGGAGTGGAGGTGAAAGGTTTGAATAGAAAGTTTAGTCAACCTTTCTGACAGAGAAGAAAGAAACAGTCTAAAGGTTAGTCAGTCAGGGTCACGGGGGCTGCAGGAGCCAATCCCAGCCAGCACAGGGTGCAAGGCAGTAACAAATCCCAGGCAGGGTGCCAGCCCACCGCAGGGCACACACCTACACACACACCAAGCACACACTAGGGACAATTTAGGATCTCCAATGCACCTAACCTGCATGTCTTTGGACTGTGGGAGGAAACCAGAGCAAAGGTAATTGTGGTAATAAAAAAAGCCTTTACTTGTACTGGAAATTATGCCTATACAAGTGCGTCTGAATTAGGGTAGGGGATATGGCCACACGGGCAAGCACTTGTACACAAGTCTGTGAATCAAAATTAATTTTGAATTATTTGTAACCATCCATAAAACTAACATTTCTATAAAATTTAAACCCATAAAACTATCCCCTAAAGTGTTTTAATCAATAAATAATTACTAAAAATCAGGCTAAAAATACCTGCATAGGACCTATCCAAGCAAGGGTTCAAAAAGATGATGAATCTTGGTATTACAGGTAAGTAATCTTTATTTATATTTTTTAATAAATATTTATATTTAAGAACTTTACTAAAAAATAGTATTATAAGGGGTTTGGGGTGCTACTATGCCCTCTACCGGCCACAATAAATTTAGATTATATGTATTATGTTTACATAACAGTAGTATAGAGTAAAAATGGTACGATTCCAATGTTCCCTAGGAGTTATAGTTTCAACAGACAACCCTCCAAGAAAGAAATTTGAGAGGTGGTCTTTGATGTGTTTCCAGCTGATCCAGAAGTCCTCCTGAGGCATGGCTCCAGACATACTCCAATATTACTTATTAAAGGACCTCCAAAGCCTCTACCAGCAGACTCTGGACACTTGGATGGTGCTGCAACAAGAGCTCACCTGGTATAGTGAAGAAAGAAGAAGACATTGAGAAGGTTGGAGGTGAGAGACACAAGTATGAGAGGCATGAGGCTTAGGGACCAGTTAGGGTGACTTTATTCTGTATAGTAAGGTGGGATGTATGGGTTGCCTGAAACTGACATCACTTCCTTGAAGCTGGGATATCAATACTAATAAACTGAAGTGAGCCAATACAATGAGGGCTGAAACAAGTAAGGTTAAGGTCCAAAAGTGCAGTGCAGTTCATCTTAATACATAGGTCAGTAAACAAATCCAAAAGTAAAAACAGTAGATGTGGAAAGTCACGACAAATGAGTTAAAAGTCCCAGTTCTTGTCACAACCCTGAACATCCCACAGAAGTAGTCCGCCTCATCCCTCTCGATCCACCACCTCTGCCAGTACCTACAAACCTGGTGACCATAGTCACCGTAGCTTCTAGGGTGCCATATGCTCACTTGGGGGGCACTCCCCATCTCTTCTTCAGCTCCTGTGGCCTCTCTTACCATCTCAATAAGTCCAAGTTGAAGCCCATCAGCTGCTGAGAGTGCAACCACCTTTTCTCTCTGTGCTCCTCCAACTCTCTGTCTCGCTCGCTGTAAACTCATTAGAAGTATGGCTTTGCCCAATTCATCTTTCACCATTTAATGTTCCCCAAAACCAGTGATCGCTCTCATAGTTTTGTTTCTTTCTTTTCATTATTCTTTCAATTCTTCTTCCTGTCCTGCTCAAGATCTGTTTTATCCTCCTGTGAGCGCAGCATCCTAATTATAATCCACAGAGTGCCGATGTGGAACAACTGGCCAATAAGCGATACTTAGAAGACAGAATATATGAGGTTTACTGATGATTAGGATTCAGAAGTTAGCCTGCTGGGAGTGTCGGTAAAAGAGTGACTAAATTTAAATATCTAGGATCAGTGGTAGCCTGAGATGGGGAATTAGTAGCAGAGATAACCCATAGAGTGCAATGTGAATGGAACAATTGGAAGAAAGCATCAGGAGGATTGTGTGATCAAAGTATTTAGTAGAAGGTTAAAGATTAGGTTTTTAAGACAGTGGCAGGATCAACTTCTCGCGAGGTTTACTTACCTCGGCAGTGACATTCATGTCTCTGGTGACTCTTTCTATGAAGTCAGTGGATGGTTTGGGAGGGGTCATGAGGTCATTGGAAAGGAGTGTGTGATGCTCCCGAATTTTTTCAAAAGGACGAAGGTCCAAGTCTTTACAGTCCTGTTGCTTCCTGTCTTGCTATATGTTTGTGAGACATGGACGCTATCCAGTGACCTGAGATGAAGACTGGACTTCTTTGGTACTGTGTCTCTTCAGAGAATCCTTGGGTACTGCTGGTTTGACTTTGTGTTGAATGAGCAGTTGCTCATGGAGTCCTGAATGAGGCACATTACCTTTATTGTGAGGGAGCATCAGTTACGGCACTATGGTCATGTGATGTGATTCCTTGAGGGTGATCCGGCTCACATGATTTTCATTATTGATGACCTGAGTGGCTAGACCAGGACAAGGAGGCATTCACGTAACACCTGGTTGCAGCAGATAGATGGTCATTTCTGTGTCTGCCTGGGGAGTTTGCCAACCAGGATCTCGAGCTGTTTTGTCATGTGGTGGTGGTCCAGGAACGTGCTGTACCAGTGCATGCTCCCCAACCTGACCTGACCTGACCTGATAAAACCAACAATGATGGATAGAGCTGAGACAGGAACACAAGAGAAGTTGGACGTAACAGCAATGAGAATGTCGAGGTGAATGTGTGGAGTTACAAAAAAGGACAGAATAAGAAAAGAGACGCATCAGAGGCACAACTAAAATGAAGAAGATATCAAAGAAAGTACAGGAAAGGAGGTTGAAATGGTCTGGACATGTGATGAGGAAAGACAATGAATATATGGGCAAAAGAGTGATGGGAGTGGAAGTCCAGGGTAAGAGAAAGTGAGGGAGGACAAAGAGGAGGTGGATGGATAAATTCCAAGAAGATCTGAAGAAGGAGGTGCAGGACTGAGCTGTTTGGAGAAGGTTAATCAAGCACATAGACCCCACATAAAAATGACGAAAAATGAAGGGGAATAAGAATTCATTTTATAGCAGTTAAAGAAAATGACAATCAAGTACCATCATCCTCTCTAGAGTGACTTCAGTATACTTCTAGAGTTAAAAATGATTCATGTCACTTAGTAATTGACAAGTTAATCACAACATTGCCTTGAGAGAAACATCTTAAAGACCAAAACCACTTCTTTTTTCCGCAATACAGCTGTCTCATAAAGTGCTACTATCAGACGAAGACAGCCACATTAAAATTTGCCATTAAGTTATTATAATCCAACTCTTGGAGACAGTCATACTGTAAATACATGGATGGATGTGTGGAGTTTACGCAAAAGGACAAAATAAGAAATTAAACAGTCAGAGGTACAACAAAGTGAGAGAGATGTCTAAGAAAGTACAGGAAAGTAGGTTGAAGTGGTATGGACATGTGATGAGGACAGACAATGAATACATGGGCAAAAGAGTGATGGGAGTGGTAGTCCAGAGGAAGAGAAAAAGATCAATCAATCAATCAACATTTATTTATATAGCACATATTCATACAAAAAAATGTAGCTCAAAGTGCTTTACAAAATGAATAGAAAAATAGAAGACACAATAAAAGATAAACATAAGTCAACATTAATTAACACAGAATAAGAGTAAGGTCCGATGACGGAGATGCAGATGGAAGATGGAGGACAAAGCAAGGTGGATGGATAAAGTAAGAGAAGATATGAAGGAAGAGGGCCTGACTGGTGCGGATATGCTGGACTGAACTGTTTGGAGAAGGTGGATCTGGCACATCAACCTCACATAGAAATGGCAAAAGATGAAGAGGAACAGGAAGAACATCCAAACCAAACATTCTGCAGCAACCCCGCTCCTCTTCTGTGTCCACACTCACAGACCCCAAATTGCACTATTTTTATCTAAAAACTATCACACTGCCTCAGACCCCTAACACACCTCATCAATTTAGGCCCTGAGGACTTGGTCTGTATTGTGAATCTTTTATATTGTTCAGTGTTGCTCCTTGTTTTGATATCTGCCGTGTTATCTTTTATCATGTGGAATAAAAGCATTTGTTTGGAAGGGAGTTTCCTAAAAATTTTTGGGTATGAGGGTCTGCTTATAAGGACCATTCATCTTTAATACTTACATGCCTGAAGATGTGACTTCCTATCCATGCATTTTCAAAATGTGCAGTTAGATTCTTATTCAGTAACTGAGTTTTCATTTATTGTAAAATGTTTGCATTCTAAATTATTGAGCTTTATAATAAATTAAATAGTATTTATAAATTGCTCTTTGAAAAAAAGAAGCTGAACTTGTACTTGAAAAATCTAGACGTGGTTGTTCAATGTGTGTTATTGTATGGTTCATCTGTCAAAAAATAAATAAATAAAGGAAAATTCATTGCTTGGCCCCATTTATAGATCTGACCCCTTTTGTGGCACAGTGGGCTTCAATTAGCTCATAAATTGTTTACCAATGCAGACATTTGCCAAAGGCTGTGACGCTTCGCTTTATGTAAAGGGGTCCGTTCACTGGAAATCGAAACATTGTGATTGCAATTTGTAAATGTTTTTGCTGGCTTAAAACACTTTATCTTTGTTACTGACTGATGTGTATTGAATACATGCAGTACTTAGATATATTTTTATTATTATTTACCATTATAAACTGTACCATAAAGAAATCTAAGAACTAGCAAGAGGAGCTGCAGTGCAAAATATTTAGCTTTACACTGCAGCCTCATGCTGAGATCAGCAGATGCACA
The DNA here is from genome assembly GCF_016835505.1 of Polypterus senegalus. Lineage (NCBI taxonomy): Eukaryota > Metazoa > Chordata > Cladistia > Polypteriformes > Polypteridae > Polypterus > Polypterus senegalus. Next base: position 17,897,290 of record NC_053157.1, read on the forward strand.
TCTGATTTAAATGCACCAAAAAGCTATAATAAGAAGACGGTACTTTTATTGGTTTAACCCAGAAAAAAAATTCATATTTATATATTCTCCTTGAGACCATGTGGCTCCCTCTGGGTATTCTGCTTTTCTCTAACATTCCAAAGATATGCAGGTTCAGTTTATTGACTTTGAACTGGTCAAACACCGCTTCATGCGCGAGTGAGTTCCTGTCCAGGGGTCTCATTTAAAAAAACTTTGCCTGAATTCAAGCATGAAAATCTGCATACATCAAAATACAAAAAAATTGTGTAGGCTTTTAAAATCTGGTGTATGCACATTTGTATGCAATTTACCCTTTACAAATCACAACCGCCTCTTAAATGTGCACACATGAATGCCCATTGAACCTCACCCAGCTACCACTCTAAAACAACCATACGTGGACTATGCTAATCAACCCCGTACATTCAGATAAATAGCTAGATAGATATGAAAAGCACTATAAAATAGATAAATAGATAGGAAAGGCACTATAAGATAGATAGATAGATAGATAGATAGATAGATAGATAGATAGATAGATAGATAGATAGATAGATAGATAGATAGATAGATAGATAGATAGATAGATAGATAGATAGATAGATAGAAAAGGCACTATATAATAGATCCGGGCCTCTTCCATGTCCAGCCTTCCTTCACCGCCTCCACTCCTCTCCTCCAGGCTTTGTCCTCTTCCACCCGACTTTAGCTTCCGAACGGAGTGAGGTCGCCCCTTTAATGTTCACCCGGACCTGTTCCATATGCCTCCTAACGAGCTTCCTGTGGCACTTCCTGGTGTGTCAGAAGTGCAGCATGAGAACCCAGAAGCACTTCAGGTGCCCCGGTAATCCTTCCATCAGCACCTCCAGGTGTGGTTGAAGTGCTGACGTCCAGGGCTGCAAAATCTTCAGGGCACCCCCTGGCGGTGGCCAGAATAGAATAACCTTTAGAATAAGGTTGAGCTTCCATGTTCAATTCCCGTGGCCCCCAGACAAACCAAGATGACTGCCCTCTCATGGTCCAGGGGAGGTATAGCCCCCAGCCGCCCGCCATGATAGATAGATAGATAGATAGATAGATAGATAGATAGATAGATAGATAGATAGATAGATAGATAGATGTTTCCTCACACACTTCTGCTGAATGATTTGTTGGCTGAAAGTCGTCAGTGTGTCAGAGAGAGGATGTGTAGCATTGTTCATAATAACACTCAGTCTTTTTTGTCCACCAGGCGCTGAATTCTCTCCTCCACTACTACTTGCAGGAGGTTCAGAGTACGTCCGATAGCTGAGAATTAGCTTGTTGATTCGGTGGGCCTCTCTTGAAGTGATGTTACCAGCCCAGCACACCACAGTGTAGAAAATCACAAAGGCCATCACAGAGTTGTAGAAGATGTAGAGGATGTCACTACCCACATACAGGCGGGCCTGTGCTGATAGATAGTAATTCAAAGGGAGAGAACCCGTAGAGGCTTGAGGACTTCCGGTAGATAGATGGCCTCCAAGAAGGTGAGAGTGGGCTAACTTCGCAAACCTGCCGCCGGTAGATAGATAGCATAGATAGATAGATAGATAGATAGATAGATAGATAGATTGAACAGGCTCTGGATTGTTCCACAAAGCAGCTGTTCTGCCCTCCCAGGTTTCACAGCCGGCCTTGGTGTTTTAGGAGCTGTAGTAGCTCGTCCATTGAATGAAATTAAGCCCCAGGCGGCTGGGCAAAGTCCTGGGGTAGGTGTTGTACCAGCAAAAACAGGCCACTTGCTGCACTATTTGTAAGGGGCTTAATTCAAATGGCGTAGCCACTGCCCCCACCTGCTGCCAGAGAGCCATAGCCTGCTCTGACCTCACACTTCTGCTGAATGATTTGTTGGCTGAAAGTCGTCAGTGTGTCAGAGAGAGGATGTGTAGCATTGTTCATAATAACACTCAGTCTTTTTTTTTTAATTCTCTCCTCCACTACTACTTGCAGGAGGTTCAGAGTACGTCCGATAGCTGAGCCTCCTCTTTTAATTAGCTTGTTGATTCGGTGGGCCTCTCTTGAAGTGATGTTACCAGCCCAGCACACCACAGTGTAGAAAATCACAAAGGCCATCACAGAGTTGTAGAAGATGTAGAGGATGTCACTACCCACATTAAAGGAATGCAGTGTCCTGAGGACAAAGAGCCTGCTCTGCCTTTTCTTCTATAGTTCTTCTGTGTTCTGAGACTTGACCAACCCGTCATCAATGTGAACCCCCAAGTAGAGACCAGACATAGAGGTTCTTTGGTGCAGAGAAAGTCAGTTTATCAAGCAACCCTTGACATACACAAGTGAAAACAAGATTTTAGAATTTTCTGCAATTTGATTAAAAATAAAAAACTGAAATATCACATTGAGAAATGTTCAGACCTTCTATCCAGTACTTCATTGATGCACGTTTTGGTTTTATTCCAGCCTGGAGTCTTCTTGGGTTTCACGTGACAAGGCTTCAGACACCTGGATTTGGGGATTTTCTACCATTCTTCTCTGCAGATACTCTGAAGCTCTGTCAGGTTGGATGGAGACTGTCAATGGACAGATGTTTCTAGGTATTTCCAGAGATGTTTGAATCGGTCCATGTTCAGGCGCTCATGGGGCTACTCAAAGACATTCACAGAGTTGTCTCTAAGCCACTCCTGTACTTAGGGTTATTGTGATGTTCGAAGATAAATGTCAGTCCCTGTCTGACGTTAGGAATTATTTGCATACTTTGCTCCATTCTGAGTTCCCTCGATTCTGCCTAGTCTGCCAGTCCCCACCATAGAAAAACAACCCCACAGCACATTGCACCCGCCACCATGCTTCACTGTTAGAATGGTATTGCAGAGGTGATTAGTGGAGCCTGTAATCCTACAGACTTGGCGCTGATCTTGGTTTCATCAGACCAGGCAATATCTGGTGACCCTGCCATTAACCTCAGATTGGTGGAGTGTTGCAGCGATTGTTGTTCTTATGGATGTTTCTCCCATCTCCACACAGGTTTACTGGAGGTCAGCCAGAATGGTCAGGGTCACCTTTCCCACCAAGGCCTTTCTCGTACAATTGCTCAGTTTGCCTGGTGGATCACACCTAGAAACAGTTGTAGTTGTTTCAAACATCTTCCATTTAAATTATTGGAGGCCACTGATCCCTTGGGAACCTTCGGTGCTGTAGACTGTTTTGTAGCCTTCCTCAGATCTGTACCTCGATAAAATGCTGCCTCTAATCTCTGCAGGCAATTCCATCAACCTTATGGCTTGGCATCTTCCTCAACTGTGGGACCTTCTATAGACTGCTGTGTGCCTTTCCTTATCAGGTCCAATCAATTGACGTGACCACAGACCTGAGACATGTCTTATAGCAAAAGGTCTGAATATTTGTTTCAATGTGATACTTCAGCTTTTAAATTTTTAATAAATGTACAAAAAAATCCTAAAATTCAGTTTTCACTTTGTCATTTTAGGGTATTGAGTGTTGTCTGATTCAGGAAAAAATTAACTGAAATGATTTTAGCACAAGGCTGCAACACAGCAAAATGCAAAAATAGTGGGATGGTTTGGTCTGAATAGTTAGTGAATCCACTATTTACCGCTGTATGTAATGTTTCACAACAGATTAGGACCAAGCAGACATTAGAACAAAACGGTCACTGCCTGATTCACGTCACCTGCCATCACACTTTCAATATAAGCAATGAATTACTGGCCCATAAAACATGTTACAAACTGATTAAATTTTGATTCATGTCTAAAAGGTAACAGGAATGCTATAAACAAAATGTATCTCTGAAATTTAAACTTTGTTTAAAGTTTCAGTTAAAATGTTAGATTGAAAAGGGACTTAGGGAGTAAAATATATGTTGGGATAAAAAATATTTTAGTTTTATTAGGGCATCCTGGGTATTGAGCTCCACTCCCAGTTGTCAATCAAAACTAAAATAATAGACCTCTATGGTTTATATTTACAAAAGTCCTGAGTAGTGATGAGCGAAACAGGATAACTTCAGTTCAGATACAGTTTTACAAAATTGACATTGGAATTCATTTTGCAGGGGATTTTGCAATGTAAAACTCACAAAAGACTTTTTGTGGAGTGGAAAACAAATAATACTGCTCCCTAAATACCTTGTTCACACATTGCCATTTACCCGTAAAGTTAATTCTAATAAATTAATTATTCTTATTATGCCTGTCATCCACATCAAGTTGTAGGCATGAAGTACATTTCTTAAAAATCGTGACATGAGGAAACCCCAAAATGCACCATTGTGCATATTTCTGCATTTTCTCTATGGGAAAGTTTACAGTTCAGCAAATTGCAACTGCCAAACTCCTCCTTGCCATTACCTATCAACTGCCTAATCCTAGGTGAAGCTATGCACCATTTTATTTTTTTAAATAGTTATCTTTATTTAACCTTCTCAGCATAATCCTGGAATCAGCCTAGTCGCTCTTCTCAGGACTTTTTCTAGCACTGCTATGTCCTTTTTTGTAGCCTGGAGACCAAAACTGCACACAGTACTCAAGATGAGGCCTCACCAGTGCATTATAAAGGTTGAGCATAACCTCCTTGGACTTGTACTCTACACATCAGGGCGCTATATACCCTGACATTCTGTTAGCCTTCTTAATGGCTTCTGAACACTGTTTGGAAGTTGATAGCGAGTCCACTATGACTCCTAAATCCTTCTCATAAGGTGTACTCTCGATTTTCCGACTTCCCATTGTGTATTCAAACCTAATATTTTTACTTCCTCTGTGTAATACGTTACATTTGCTAACATTAAATTTTATTTGCCACAAATCTGCCCAAGCCTGTATGCTATCCAAGTCCTTCTGTAATGATATAACGGATTCCAAATTATCTGCTAATCCACCTATCTTGGTATCATCTGCAAACTTAACCAGCTTGTTACTTATATTCCTATCTAAATCATTTATATATATTAAAAATAGCAGCGGCCCTAGCACTGACCCCTGTGGAACACCACTCTTAACATCGGCCAGTTCTGATGAGGTTCCTCGCACCATCACCCTCTGCTTCCTGTGTCTGAGCCAATTCTGCACCCATCTAAAAACATCACCCTGAACTCCCACTTCTTTTAACTTGATGCCCAACCTCTCATGTGGCACCTTATCAAATGCTTTCTGAAAGTCCAGATAAATAATATCATAAGCTCCACTTTGATCGTATCCTTTTGTTGCCTCCTCATAGAATTCCAACATGTTAGTAAAACACGACCTCCCTCTTCTGAACCCATGCTGACTGTTCAGAATAACTCCTGTCCTTGCCATGTGTTGCTCAATCTTATCCATAATAATTCCTTCCATTAATTTTCCTGTGATACACGGTAAGCTTACTGGCCTTGCTTGGATCTGCCCGGTCACCCTTTTTACATAATGGGATAATATTTGCCATTTTCCAGTCCTTTGGAATCTCTCCAGTGCACAGTGACTTCCTAAAAATATGTGTCAAGGGTTTATATATGTACTCACTAGCCTCCTTAAGAACACGAGGATAAATATTATCTGGGCCTGGTGATTTGTTTGATTTCATCTTATTTAATCTGAGCAGCACTTCTCCCTCTACAATTTCCAAATCCCTCAGTACCTCCTTAGTAGTTGCGTTTACCTCTGGCAGGTTATCCACTTGCTCACTTGTAAACACCTCAGAAAAATGTAAGTTTAGGGCATCTGCTATTTCATTGTCTGTATCTTTTAATTCCCTTTACTATTCCTGATGAACTTGACCTCCTCCTTAACTGTTCTTTTACTACTAAAATACTGAAAGAATCTCTTGGGGTCTTCTTTCACCTTATCTGCTATATTCCTCTCCAACTGTCTTTTAGCCTCCCTGATATCCTTCTTAATGGTTGCCCTCATGTTCTCATACGTGCTACAATTCACTTTGCAGTCATTAGTCTTATATGCCTTATACAGCAGTTTTTTCCTTTGCAACTTCTTTTTAAATCTTTATTAATCCATCGTGGAGTTTTTTTTAGTTTCCTATTACTTCCAAATTTAGGTATGTATCTGTCCTGCATTACATGTAAAACATTTTAAACCTGTTCCACTGCTCCTCGACTGTCTCCACATTTAAAAGCTTATCCCAGTCTATCCTACTTAGACTTTGTGCATCTGCTCAAAATTAGCCCTACCAAAGTTCAACTTAACAATTTTAGTCTTTGCATCTGTACTCTTACAAAATACTGAGAATTGTATTACATTATGGTCACTTGACCCTAGTGGTTCAATCACCTCTACACCCTCAATTCTATCCTGATTATTACAGAATACTAAATCCAGACAGGCTTCACCCCTTGTTGGTGCTTTAACATGCTGTGTTAAAAACAGTCGCTGATTACTTCTAAAACTCCTGCTCTTGTGCTCCTCCATCTGTAAGGTTATCCCAGTTAATATTTGGATAATTAAAGTCCCCATGACTATAATATCCCCTGTAAACTTGCCTTTTGATATTACTAAAAGATGTGTGTTGAAATTACTGTCTGAATTGGGTTGTCTATAACACACTCCTAAAATAAGACCCGTTTCCCTAATATTTTCCAGGCAAGCCACATGTCCTCACTAAGATGGGGCTCATCATCCAACTGAAGATGACTTACATTTAAACCCTGTTTGGCATAAACAGCAACCCCACCTCCTTTTCTGTTCTGTCTATCCTTCCTAATAAATGTGTATCCCTCTATGTTACACTCATCCCCATCTTTGTTATTTAGCCAGGTTTCCGTTATTGCTATAATATCATAATTATGCTCTGCTACATACAACTGCAACTCACTTACCTTATTTTTGATACTTCTAGCATTAAGGCAAGCTATTTTTAATGTGTTAATCCTTCTACATTTACGTGTTTGCTTAGAATTTACATTAGTATGCATTTATATTTCTGCACCATTGTTTGTTATTCCATGTATAGATCTAAATCTGGCCTGTCCTAAACTCCCTGCCCCCCCATTCCCTAGTTTAAACAGTCCTCGACTAGCCTACACATACGCCTTCCCAATACATTGGTGCCCCTCCGGTTCAGATGTAACCCGTCACGGGGAACAGGTCCCATCTGTTCCAAAAGGAGTCCCAATGCCCCATAAACCTATACCCTTCTACCCTGCACCAAGATTTGAGCCACGTGTTAAGCCTTCTAATCTCCTCAATCTTACCTGGACTGGCGCGTGGCACAGGCAGAACTTCGGAGAAGACTACCTTGTCAGTTCTGCTCCTCATCTTGGTAACTAACTCTTTGAATTTGGAATACAGAACTGACAGACTACCCTTATACTCACGGATAAGTCGGGACTTGATTTTACTGTATAATTTCCAGTATTTTATAATGTCGGTTGTATAAGTCGAATGTGGAAAACTCACGCTATTGGTCCAGGAGATTATAATATTCTAACACCCACCTGAGAGAGTAACCATGGAGCACATGGCCTTTTAATTCTATGTGGGTGCGGCAATGCGCTGTATCAGGGTGTGCTCCTAACCTCTCTCTCTCTGTCTTGCTATTTCTATTGTGCCTACGTGACCACACGGTAATACCCAAACTATTCTGAAGTGACATTTGCAATGTTTTCTGTTTTTTGTATCTCACACCCTCATACTCCTTTATCGTAAGAGCATTTCTTATCTATGATGGAGCGTTCGATCAGAAGAAAATATGAAGCTGGTTTTAAATTAAAAGTCGATGAAGTGGTGAAAGAAATTGGTAACTGTGCTGCTGCAACAAAATTCGATGCATCTGAGAAACTGAAGCAAGATTGTAGGAGGCAAGAAGATGTAAAAAAAAAAACGAAGTGTCATGTTTTTGAACAGGCGTATAAGTTGGGGTCTGATTTTATGATTGATTTTTCGGGTTTCAAGACCCGATCTGGTACTTCTAAAAACTCCTGGTCTTGTGCTACGCTATTTGTAAGGTTATCCCAGTTAATATTTGGATAATTAAAATCTCCCATGACTATAATATCTCCCTGTAAATTTGCTTTTTTAATAGTACTACAAAGATGTCTTTTCAAGTTACTGTCTGCATTAGGTGGTCTATAACACACTCCTAAAATAAAGCCTCTTTCCCTAATGTTTTCCAGGCGAAGCCACATGTCTTCACTAAGATGGGGCTCATCGTCCAATTGAAGAGGACTTGCACTTAAATTCTATTTGATGTAAACAGTAAAATGTGTATCCCTCTATGTTGAACTCATCCCTGTCTTTGTTTTTTAGCCAGGTTTCCTTTATTGATATAATATCATAATTATGCTCTGCTGCATACATCTCCAACTCACTTGTTTTATTTTTGATACTTCTAGCATTAAGAAAAGCTATTTTCATTTAAATCTCAGCCTAGAATTTACATTTTTATACATTTTTATTCCTGCACTGTTGTTTGTTTCACAGTGACCCACTTAAATCTTTGGCTACAAGGTCAAGACCTCACTCCCCTGACAATGTCAGATGCAGCCCCAACAATAAGAACACTAATGAGCACAGGTAGCTAAAAAAACAAACAAAAAAAAAATTGCAGCTAGACCACCCCAAAAAAATCTTAACAGCATTAAAAGTACACAAAATAATTGAGTTCAGAATCCAAATCAATGACTAAAAAAGGATCATCTGATCTCCTAAAATGACAGAGAAAAGCACATAAACAATTATACAAAAATGAAATTGTAGCACTATGGAATTAATGCATAAAAATGTATTCTGAAAGGAACTAAGCACCTGTCTTCTTACAATACAATACAATACAGCTTATATTTGTATTGCTGTCTTCAATAAGTGCAGGTGCAGAGCACTGTGAACAAATTCTCAGGTAAAATGCAATTAAGATTATACTAATTACTAATTAGTACATATAAAGTTCCAGAAAAAAATATAAAGAAACAGAGTTGAAACTGTTCAGCATGAATAGAAACCAACAATATCTGTCCATTAATTAACACTAGAATTACCAGAGCCTACGAGAAAACTCGTAAATCCGGCCCACCTTAAATCTGTTCGCACCTCTCCGTCAGTGTCTTTTGTCCTGTAAATGTGCCGATTAAGACGAGCAGCAAGCAGCCTGCTATTCCATCCCCCCATTGACTTAGAAGTTCACTAAGTTCTCCCAGCTCATGCCTTGTTTGATTATCTGGGAGTGAACTGCTGGAGTTTTAGAGTGGATATAATAGATTGTTATTTGGAACACATGCATTTCATGTGTGTTCTGTTTCTATGGTAATCTGTGTAAACACATTGTTAAAACAGAAACTTTTCCATATTTTAGTAATAAATGTTACAAAATGTAGGCATAAACTATAGAATGTGTGAAGCCTGAAGTCCAAAGATCAAATAAACAGTTTCATAAAAGGTTTAAGGACAATACAACAGCTTCTGTGGTGTAGCGGTAAAATTTGCTGACTTGTAATCAAGAGTCCCCGGATCGACCCCAACTGCCTCCTATATTTGCCGTTTTCAGTAGCGAGCTGCTCTTATTGTTAATAATATACAGTGCACACATACATTTGGTTTTGTGCTTTTTTCCCACTGTGTGCCTATTTTTTTTGTCTGTACTCTAATAAGCTCAGACGGTGGGCTACAACTCACCTTTTCACGGCGACTTTGATGTGACTTCTTTTTTATTTTGGCACTGTGCAACTTGAGCTTTCAAGTTTCTCCGACACGCTATGTCACTCGATCAACTTCCTTTTGTTGTTTATACCACTGTTTAAATCAACAAATAGTATGCTTATCCTTTGCCTCCACTTGGTATTCGCTGAAATTCTTATATTTTACCCCGTGCTTTTCCCATTGTCTTTTCACAGAAGGCTGAGCTTAAGGGCGATTTATATTGATTTGCATATTCATAGAGGTGTAATTCTGGGAGGAGTTGTGGCGGGACAGAAGGCGCATGCACGAGCATTACTTTTCACGCTTTACCGGGATTTATGGAGCGGAAGAACATGGAAGTTGGTGTACGCACAGGTTCCTGCATCTAGATTTTTCTGTGCGTAAGCACATTTCGGCTTTTTTGCTTACGTCATGTCATAGTGCGAATTCTATGCATGGCGTTATGCATGAGGCCACTGGACTTTAAAAACATGAGATCTAGAGAAGTTGAATGCATTTGAAATGATGTGGCATAAGAAAACAATGAAAATTTACCAGACACGGTGCTGTAAAAATTGAGTCATCCTTCGTATGAGACGTAAAACTAAGGTCCTTACTGTCTGTGGTCATGAAAGATATCTGGGCATCCTTTTTAAAGAGTGTATCCTGATGTTCAGGCTAAATTGACCTCCATGGCCTAGTCATTTTGGCCCCTAATCAGAATCAGAAAACTTTGTTAATCCCAAGGGAAATGATTTATGTTAAAGTAAAGGCACAAGTAAAAAATAAGCATGTAAAATAAAAATATAAACAGAATATCGGTATCAAAATAAAGTACAATAAATCCTCATTCACTAAGCTCTACATGTGCATGGTAATGAAATACAATAAATATGCATGTGAGTATCTTATAAAATCCTTTGTATACCAGACAGTAATAGCATACTGAGCTTGAAGTATATCACATAATAATATTACACGTTAAGTGAAAATATTGCACATTCACAAAATACAACAGCTTATATTGTGAATGAGTGACAGGATTTCCTGTTGCATTCAGTGGAGTACTTTATGCTAGTCAGTCTACTACTGAAAACGTTCCTCTGTCCAACCACGACACAATGAAGTAGGTGATTAGCATTTCCAATAATAGGAAGAAGTCTAGACAACATTCTCTGATCTGCCACAGTTTCCAAGTTGTCCCACCACAGAGCCAGCCTTCTGAATTAGTTTTTTTAGCCTCTTAATGTCTGCAACTTTCATGTTGCCACCAACCCCTCACCACCAAAGCCCAGCATGCCACAGTGAAAACTAAATAGCACTGGCAACCAGACACTCATGAAACATCCACAGCATAGTGCTGGAGACCCTCAAAGATCTGAGTGTTCATTGGAAATAGAGCCTACTTGGACACTTCTTATATGTGGATCATTCCCTGTCTCTCTAATTGGTTATTTCTCTCACCCCTTCACCACCTAATAGCTCATGTGTGTTGAGCGTATTGGCACCAAATGGTTGCTGTTAAATCATCCAGATGGATGCTGCAAATTGGTAGTGGTTAAAGCAGCTATATTAAAGAGTTTTGAGTAGTGAGAAATGTGCTATTTAACTAGAATTACCAAAGCTTACAAAAAAACTTGTAAAGATGGCCCACCTTAAATCCGCTCACACCTCTCCATCAGCGTCTTTTGTGTTGTAAATGTGTCGATAAGCGCAAGCAGCCTGCTATTCTCCCGCTGCCGCTGAAATCGCAAAAACCTCTCCCAGCTCAAGCCTTGTTTATGAGGGAGTAATTTTAGTACCTAGAGCTTGTGGAGGATGGCCGGCTGTTTATCCCGGCCAATACCCCCAAGCCACCAGGTGGAGCCCTCCTTGCAGCATGGAGGTCCCCAGAAGACCAGCAGGGCATCATGGACAATGGAGTTTTTATGCACCGCCCTGCTGGATGCCATGGGGGCCACGAGAGGGAGCTGCAGGGAGGACCGAAGAGTTCTTCGTGCCCTATGACCCGGAAGTTCGTCATAGGAAGAGCGACGGCTTCCGGGGTGAGAAAAAGCATTGTTTACCCTGACCCGGAAGGAATAAGGACTTATGGACTGTTGGATTGGGAACACTTCTGGGTCGGGGGATATAAAAGGACTGTGGGAGCTCCCAGACGGCGAGATGAGTTGGGAGGCAGGATGGCTAAGCGTCTGGGAGTGGAGGATTGGTTTATTGTATTTTTGTGATTTATTATTGGAGAATTGTGGAGAGGAGCGTGCTTTGTGCACATAATTATTATAATAAATAATTATTTGGACTTTTATCTGGTGTCTGACGTGTGGTCCGAGGGTACAAGGGTGCGAGAAAACCCTTTAATCTGTCAAAAGCTGTATAGGTTATAAAATATATTGTTATTTGGAACACATGCATTTCATGTGTGTTCCATGTCTACAAAGATCTATGTAAGTGTAGGATGACAGGAAATACAAGAAATTTTGAACACATACCAAAAAGACTTTTTTCATGTTTTTGTACAAACGACAAAATTTTGACATGAAGTGTATAATGTGTGAAGACTGAAGTCCAAATATCAAATAAGCACTTTCACAAAAGGTATAACAGAAAAAGTACACTTTTATTCAAGACTATAATCAAAGAAAAAGAAATTGGGTTAGTGTGGTTTATTGTCGCGACTTCTTTGGTAGTACTGCGGTAAGAACTGCTTACTCCTGCGTTTGGACCTTCCCGCGTCCCAAAATAAATGATTTGCATAGTGAGCTGCTCTTATTCTTACTATTATACTATAAAAACATACATTTGATTTGAATCTATAAGAGCCGGTGTAAATGTATGGTACTTGTTAATGTTAGCGTTTTTTTTAATTCAGTTTTATTCTCTCAGTTGCGTTCTCGATCGCCTAGATCTTACACTGCATATATCGTGCAAAGTCCTGTTGATTATGTTTTGTAATGGTCTTTACATAAGGAGCATTTATATCTCTCTATTATAAAAAAAAATCTTGGAAGGAGACAAGATGTGATATTCTTAAAGAGACACTTTCCCGTCATGCAAGATATTGTCAGACACATTTCTTGTAGAGAGAAAGAAATGATATTCACCCATGGACAATTATACGTTTCATTGTCACAATGTAATTCCAAACATGGAATCAAAATTAAATGCAATATTGATGAAAAGGCAAAAGAGAAAAGAGATTGATTATAAGGACATAGGTGATATGACAGAAGTGTGCCGCACAAGATACAGATCAAGTGGCACTGCAGCAGCAGCAAGCCAGTGGCTGATCGAGCAAAGAGGAGGTAAAAAATAAACTGCATTTGTTTCCCATTGTATCACCGCTTAAGAGGGGTTTTCGGATGAGGGACCGCATCTCCTTGGGGTGAGTTCTGCCCCCCTCTTCACAAAGCGAGTGGCAGAGACGCAAAGTGGCTGGCACGTAGCACACACATGGAGGGGTGGGGTGATGGGGGGTTGGCAAGTGAATGTGAGCAGGGGTGAAGCCCCCTACTGTTACTTATATAAAAGCCAGATCGAATGTTATTTATCTTGATTTATTTACTTATCTTCCTACAGTGTAAAGCCACAAGTAAACTGCAGAGCTTCCTGTGTTTGATCGACACTTACATGGTGAAATGAATGAGAGATATAAATAGAACTGAAATGCGTAACACATACAAGCATTGGGTAGGTACATTAAAAAGAAACACACACAGGTCAGCACAGAAGTGTGAATGAAGCTTTAGACAGTAATGCTCCTTGGTTTCTTTTGCCCCAAAAATTAAAAAAAATGTTGTAGTGAGAGTCACATTTCACAATTTGCAAAACTGCCTACGAAATTAATTTTAGTGTCAGTTTCACAAAATGAAACTTAACCACTTTCACTCATCACTGGTGCACTGTTATGGACTCGCAGTCCACCTTGTGTCCAGTACTGTCAAGTCTAGCATTGTGTCCCCCTCATGACCCTGATGGATAGATGGATGAGGTGGGTGATTAAAGAAAAAGGAATGGTAAAAGGAGGAATTGGGATTGCAGTCCAATTAAACATAAGGGCTGTGTCAAAAGGACTATCAATAAAACTCATTTTTTAAAAATTACAATTCCAACCACATATACACTTCATGTACACCTAAAGTCTTTTAATCATATCAAAACACAAGTTTAAATTTAGTTACATGCTGTAACGTACTATGCACTGTTGTGATCAATAGTTACCAATTTTATATAACTTCAGTTTTCCCCCAAAAAATTTGATTATATAAAAATGTGTCACAGTCATAAGCCTTAATCTCCAATTCATGTAAAATTTAAAGTGCAATTGGAATGTTAGAACACCAGCAGGGGAAACAGATGGACAGATCTGACCATTTTCTAAAGTTGTAAATCCATCCACCTCCTTAGGCGAACCGTGTGGGAAGCACAGTAAAAAAATCAACCAAATGAGGGCTGAACAGTTTGGATGGGTCAGATCTTAATTCTGCTATTTTTCTGGTGCATCCTTAGTGAGATATCCTGAAGTTATGTGGTTGATTGCCCCGCCTAGGAAAGTTGAAAAAGACATTATAAGACAGCCCTTTCTGGTAATGTGAGCTTTGAGGGGAATAAAATGAAGTTGCAGAAAAGGAAGGGCAATTCAATAGGGATTAAATCAGAAAGCTCCAGACATTACTTTAGAAGGAAAAATGAACACTTGAGGTAACTGAGGACAGAGAGGTTTTGTGAATAACCGAGTAAAAAAATGTCTGCAATGACGTACACCTCTGCCATTCCCTTCTGCTCAGCACTAATGGAATCGGATTGTCATCCACAAGCTTCCCTGCTCACTCTCAATCTGTCCATCAGGTCTGCTACCAACTTGGAAAGATAAAAACAGATACCAAAAATGCACACATACACAGTCTCCTTTCTTACCTGCCCTGAGCCTTAAATACGCTCTTACAGAGACAACTTCACTCTGCTCATCTAATCTGTAATTACAACGACTAATTATGCTGCACACGATTCTCATCAGTGTCAGTCAGTCCCGCACTTTCTCCCGTGAACTCATATGCAATTCAGATTTTCCCAGCAATTTACACTACACCGCCTCCACTAACAAACTTCAGGCTCACGACTTTCCCCTCTTACATCCATTGATTTTCCAGCCTCATGAACCCCACACACACAACCCGGGAGAATGTCAAGCCCACATGTACTCTATCGCCACTGCCATAGCAAAACAATGTCTGCACCATCACCCACAGGTAAGGTCACCTGCTCTTAACTATTTATTCTCTCCATCTTTAAATAGTTAAAAACACCAAATCTTGCCATACATTTAAGTGCTCTGTGATGTGCCCCATCACATGGTGTGCCCTCACGGATTGCTAAGTACCCCAAGTGGTCATGCAATGTGGACAAAAGCCTGGAAGACGATGTTCTCTGTCCTAAAGAAGTGTTAAAGAAGTGTGCCTGCATTCTTCTAATATGAGCCAATGAATACAGTACACTAAAAGCCTAATGACTGGTAATTGAAAATTGAAAATCTATCTGATGACCCTGCAAGGAGATGGAGAATTATAACAGTTTATCTGTGAAATGATAATCAGTTAATCTTAATAGCAGCTGTGGGAAAAGACGACAAACAACAGAATGGCAGTAATAGAGTGTGATGGAGAGGTCACGTTTCAGCAGACTCTGAAACCAAAAAAACAAACAGGAACAGGATGAATCCTGGACAAGTATCCAGGTCTCAAGGGGGTGGGGGATAAAATGAAAGAAATACAAAATATCAAGGAGACAACAGACTGGCCTGCTCCTCTTCCTTCTTTCCAACGAGCCCCTGCTAATCCACTTCTCCTGACTCCATGCTTATTTGCCTACAAAAATGGAGGCACTTAAAAGGTTGCTACAGCTGTCCAGGAAGTAGAATTCTGAAACTAGAAGCTATAGGCATTAGAGATAATCTACTAAACCGGATCTCTAGGAGGTTAACCGGAGCAAGGTCATTAGTGGAGTCCCATGTCTGTCCTAGGACCGCTACTCTTTCTCATTTAAATTAATGACATTGGTTCTTGTATAGTTAGTAGACTTGTCAAATTAAACTCGGAGGGATAGCCAGATTGAAAAAGACTTAGACAACCTTCAGAACTGGATAAACACCTGGAAAATACAGTTTAATGTAGAAAAGTGCAAAGTGCTACACAAAGGAACATCAGTTATAAATATAAGATGGGAGACACTGTCATATAGGAAGCAACCTCTGAAAAGGATTTTTGGTTATATGTTGACACAACATTTTCATCGACTAAGCACAGAAGCAGTTCTACTTGTCCTTTTTGCTGCTCCCGCTATGGGTCACCACAGTGGATCATCTTCTTCCATATCTTCTTGTCTTCTGCATATTGCTCTGTCACAACCACCACTTTCATGTCCTCTCTCACCACATCCATAAACCTTCTCATAGGACTTCCTCTTTTCCTTTTCCCTGGCAACTCTGTCCTAAACATCCTTCTCCCAATATACCCAACATACAGTGGTGTGAAAAACTATTTGCCCCCTTCCTGATTTCTTATTCTTTTGCATGTTTGTCACACAAAATGTTTCTGATCATCAAACACATTTAACCATTAGTCAAATATAACACAAGTAAACACAAAATGCAGTTTTTAAATGATGGTTTTTATTATTTAGGGAGAAAAATCCAAACCTACATGGCCCTGTGTGAAAAAGTAATTGCCCCCTTGTTCAAAAATAACCTAACTGTGGTGTATCACACCTGAGTTCAATTTCCGTAGCCACCCCCAGGCCTGATTACTGCCACACCTGTTTCAATTAAGAAATCACTTAAATAGGAGCTGCCTGACACAGAGAAGTAGACCAAAAGCACCTCAAAAGCTAGACATCATGCCAAGATCCAAAGAAATTCAGGAGCAAATGAGAACAGAAGTAATTGAGATCTATTCGTCTGGTAAAGGTTATAAAGCCATTTCTAAAGTTTTGGGACTCCAGCGAAGCACAGTGACAGCCATTATCCACAAATGGCAAAAACATGGAACAGTGGTGAACCTTCCCAGGAGTGGCCGGCCGACCAAAATTACCCCAAGAGCGCAGAGACGACTCATCCGAGAGGTCACAAAAGACCCCAGGACAACATCTAAAGAACTGCAGGCCTCACTTGCCTCAATTAAGGTCAGTGTTCACGACTCCACCATAAGAAAGAGACTGGGCAAAACGGCCTGCATGGCAGATTTCCAAGACGCAAACCACTGTTAAGCAAAAAGAACATTAGGGCTCGTCTCAATTTTGCTAAGAAACATCTCAATGATTGCCAAGACTTTTGGGAAAATACCTTGTGGACTGATGAGACAAAAGTTGAACTTTTGGAAGGCAAATGTCCCGTTACATCTGGCGTGAAAGGAACACAACATTTCAGAAAAAGAACATCATACCAACAGTAAAATATGGTGGTGGTAGTGTGATGGTCTGGGGTTGTTTTGCTGCTTCAGGACCTGGAAGGCTTGCTGTGATAGATGGAACCATGAATTCTACTGTCTACCAAAAAATCCTGAAGGAGAATGTCCGGCCATCTGTTCGTCAACTCAAGCTGAAGCAATCTTGGGTGCTGCAACAGGACAATGACCCAAAACACACCAGCAAATCCACCTCTGAATGGCTGAAGAAAAACAAAATGAAGACTTTGGAGTGGCCTAGTCAAAGTCCTGACCTGAATCCAATTGAGATGCTATGGCATGACCTTAAAAAGGCGGTTCATGCTAGAAAACCCTCAAATAAAGCTGAATTACAACAATTCTGCAAAGATGAGTGGGCCAAAATTCCTCCAGAGCGCTGTAAAAGACTCATTGCAAGTTATCGCAAACGCTTGATTGCAGTTATTGCTGCTAAGGGTGGCCCAACCAGTTATTAGGTTCAGGGGGCAATTACTTTTTCACACAGGGCCATGTAGGTTTGAATTTTTTCTCCCTAAATAATAAAAACCATCATTTAAAAACTGCATTTTGTGTTTACTTGTGTTATATTTGACTAATGGTTAAAGGTGTTTGATGATCAGAAACATTTTGTGTGACAAACATGCAAAAGAATAAGAAATCAGGAAGGGGGCAAATAGTTTTTCACACCACTGTATCTCCTCTTCATGTCCAAACCAACAAAATCTTTCCTCTCTGACTTTGTCTCCCAACACGACTAATGTCCTAATTTCTAATCTATTCCATCCTCATTACACCCAATGCAAATCTTAACATCTTTAACTCTGCCACCTCCAGCTCTGTCTCCTGTTTTCTGGTCAGTGCCACCGTCTCCAACCCATATAACATAGCTGGTGTCACTACCATCCTGTAGACCTTCCCTTTCACTCTTGTTGGTGCCTGTCTGTCAAAAATCACTCCTGACACTCTTCTCCACCCATTAAACTCTGCCTGTACTCTTTCTTCTCATCTCTGTACTGTTCATCCCAATTATTTAAACTCATCCACCTTTGCCACTCTACTCCCTGCATCCTCACCATTCCTCTGACCTCCCTCTCATTTACACACATTTATTCTGTCTTGTTCATACTGATCTTCATTTCTCTCCTCTCTAGAGCATATCTCCACCTCTCCAGTGTCTCCTCGACATGCTTCCCACTCTTACTACATATATCATCAGCAAACATCATAGTCCACGGGGACTCCTGTCTAATCTCCTCTGTCAACCTGTCCATCACCATTGCAAATAAAAAGGACTCCGAGCCGATCCCTGATGTAATCCCACTTCCACGTTGAATGCATCCATCACTCCTAACCCAGACCTCACCACTGTCACACTTCCCTCATGCATATCCTGTACAACTCTTATGTACTTCTCTGCCACAAGTCCTCTTGAGGCACCCTGTCATATGCTTTCTTCAGGTCCACAAAGACACAATGCAACTCCTTCTGGCCTTCTCTATACTTCTCCATCAACCCCCTCTGAGCAGAATTTGCATCTGTAGTACTCTACTGGCTTTAAATGCATTTAAAACTGAAGCCAGGAAGCACATTTTCATGCAAAGATTTGTGGGACTCTAGAACAAACTACCGACACATTGAGATGAAGCAAAAACCTTTACAAACTTTATAAAAAAATCTGGATGAGCTATTGGGACAGCTTAGCTATTAGCAAAATAAACAGGCTTGATAGACTGAATGATATTCTCTCATTTGTCAAATTTCTTATGTAAAGCATTTCCAGGTCATCTTGGTTCCCAAAGAGACCTGGGCAGAAATTCCCAGGAGCGTC
Source organism: Polypterus senegalus (assembly GCF_016835505.1). Classification (NCBI taxonomy): domain Eukaryota; kingdom Metazoa; phylum Chordata; class Cladistia; order Polypteriformes; family Polypteridae; genus Polypterus; species Polypterus senegalus. Next base: position 17,916,168 of record NC_053157.1, read on the forward strand.
TACTGGGATTTTAGTGCATTTTAAAATTTGGGAAAGTAATGTAATGACCTGCCCTGTGACTTGTAGCGGTGCAATAGACAGAGGAATCAAATACACTTTCCCTTGGATTGGTGGTATGTGGACCTAAAAAGGACTGCTGGCTTCTTCTGTGACTACTTCCACTTCCAATGCTGAAGTCTTCAGCACACACACCCCAGCTACTTTGTCCTTTTGTTAGGTCCATTAGGCTTCCGTTAGGTCAAATTATCTCAGGGCACAGCGTGAGCTAACACAGCTATGCTGATGACACACAGCTGTATTTATCAATATCACCTGATGACCCCGATTCTCTTGATTCACTAACACAATGTCTGACTTGTATCTCAGAATGGATGAATAGTAACTTTCTCAAGTTAAATAAAGAGAAAACTGAAATCTTAGTGATTGGCAATAATGGATACAATGAGGCTATTAGAAATAAACTGGATACATTAGGAGTAAAAGTCAAGACGGAGGTAAAAAGCTTAGGGGTAACTGTTGACTGTAATCTAAATTTTAAATCGCATATTAATCAGATCACTAGGACAGCATTTTTTCACTTAAGAAACATAGCAAAAGTTAGACCTCTTATATCACTGAAAGATGCTGAGAAATTAGTTCAGCATAGTTTGTTTTCAGTCGACTAGATTACTGTAATGCACTCCTCTCAGGACTACCCAAAAAAGACATAAATCGTTTGCAACAAGTGCAGAATGCAGCTGCTAGAATCCTAACTAGGAAACGAAAATCCGAGCACATCTCTCCAGTTTTGATGTCACTACACTGATTACCTGTGTCATTCAGAATTGACTTTAAAATTCTGCTTATGGTTTATAAAGCCTTAAATAATCTCGCGACATCTTATATATCGGAATGTCTGACACCTTATATTCCAAATTGTAACCTCAGATCCTCAAATGAGTGTCTCCTTAGAATTCCAAGAACAAAACTTAAAAGAAGTGGTGAGGCGGCCTTCTGCTGTTATGCACCTAAAATCTGAAATAGCCTGCCAATAGGAATCCGCCAGGCTAATACAGTAGAGCACTTTAAAACACTGCTGAAAACATTACTTTAACATAGCCTTCTCATAACTTCACTGTAATTAAAATCCTGATACTCTGTATATCCAACTCATTTTAATAACTATTCATGGTGGCTCTAAAATCTGTACTAATCTCCACCCACAATTACAGCAGCCCATGTGAGCAGAGAGCTGAGAAGACTTCGTGCCAGCAAAGCAGCGGGTCCAGATGGTGTATCGCCACGACTGCTGAAGGCCTGTGTGTTGGAACTGGGGAGTCCTCTACAGCGCATCTTCAACCTGAGCGTGGAGCATGGGAGAGTCCCAAGGCTTTGGAAAACATCTTATATCACCCCAGTCCCAAAGATATCACGTCCTGTTGAGCTGAATGACTTCCGGCCTGTTGCTCTGACGTCACATCTGATGAAGACCATGGAGCGGCTGCTGCTTCACTACCTGAAGTCACAAGTCCGCCACGCCCTCGACCCTCTGCAGTTCGCATACCAGGAGAAGGTGGGAGTGGAGGATGCTACACCGATTCCTCTCCCACTTGGACATAGGCAGTGGTGCTGTAAGAATTATGTTTTTGGACTTCTCTAGCGTCTTCAACACCATCCAACCTCTGCTCCTTAGAGACAAGCTGACTGAGATGGGAGTAGACTCACACCTTCCAATATGACTTGGGGTCCTGCCATATGCAAACATTCGCTGATGACACTGCTATTGTGGGCTGCATCAGGAGTGGGCAGGAGGAGGAGTATAGGAAGTTAATCAAAGACTTTGTTAAATGGTGCGACTCAAACCACTTACACCTTAACACCAACAAGACCAAGGAGCTGGTGGTGGATTTTAGGAGGCCTAGGCCCCTCATGGACCCTGTGATCATCAGAGGTGAACGTGTGGAGAGGGTATAGACCTATAAATATCTGGGAGTGCAGCTGTATGACAAATTGAACTGGACTGCTAATACTGATGCTCTATGTAAGAAAGGTCAGAGCCGACTATACTTTCTGAGAAGGTTGGCGTCCTTCAACATCTGCAATAAGATGCTGCAGATGTTCTACCAGATGGTTGTTGCAAGTGCCCTCTTCTACGCGGTGGTGTGCTGGGGAGGCAGCATAAAGATGAAAGATGCCTCACGCCTGAACAAACTTTTTAAGAAGGCAGGCTCTATTGTAGGAGTAAAGTTGGACAGTTTAACATCTGTGGCAGAGCGACGGGCATTAAGCAAACTCCTGTCAATCATGAAGAATCCACTGCATCCACTTAACAGTGTCATCTCCAGACAGAGGGGTAGCTTCAGTGACAGACTTTTGTCACTGTCCTGCTCCACTGACAGACTGAGGAGATCGTTCCTCCCCCACACTATGCGACTCTTCAATTCCACCCGGGGGAGTAAATGCTAACATTAATTTTATTTTAATTTTTTTTTTTTTTTCATTTTTATTACTATTTAATGTAATATTTTTTCTTTGTATCAGTATACTGCTGCTGGATTATGTGAATTTCCCCTTGGGATTAATAAAGTATCTATCTATTTATCTATCTATCTATCTATCTATCTATCTATCTATCTATCTATCTATCTATCTATCTATCTAATTCCATCCGGGGGAGTAAATGCTAACATTATTTAAAGTTATTGTCTGCTTTTACATGCATTTTTATTACTATTTAATTTAATATTGTTTTTGTATCAGTATACTGCTCCTGGATTATGTGAATTTCCCCTTGGGATTAATAAAGTATCTATCTATCTATCTATCTATCTATCTATCTATCTATCTATCTCTCTATCTGTTTCCTTTTCCGTTGTCCTTTTGGTGGTGGCTTGTGCCACCACCATCTACTCAAAGCACCGTGATGTTCCAACAATAATGGAAGGATGAAAAGCCAGAAGTCTGTTTGACCATCAACATCAAGTGACTCTGTGAGAACCCTAACTGCAAAGAGGACTGTTTCATTTATGTTAGGTAGAATGCCCAGAGGGGACTGGGCGGTCTCATGGTCTGGAACCCCTGCAGATTTTATTTTTTCTCCAGCCGTCTGGAGTTTTTTTTTTTTTTTTTCTGTCCACCCTGGTGATCGGACCTTACTCCTTTTCTATGTTAACTAATGTTGTTCTTATTTTGTCTTTTATTTTTCTTTTCTTCATTATGTAAAGCACTTTGAGCTACTTTTTGTATGAAAATGTGCTATATAAATAAATGTTGTTGTTGTTGTTTGCCTGCCCATATGCACTGTCTGGCTCAGCCTCTTTCTGCACATCTGGGGTCAGAGGCAACCCATATTCTTTACTGTCTCATGGCCTTATGAACTAACCCAAGGTCAGGATTCACATCTTCATCAGGGCAGATGGACTTCAGCAGCCTGGGGACATGTATAAAATGCTCTCTAAGTGCTGTGTCTGTGCAATACACACAATGATCGTAGAGCTGGTTTTATAGCAAAATTCTCTAGGTACCTGTAGCCACCTATGGAATGTGTCCTTCACAGTTCTGGACCTCAGAGCCCTCATCTTCAAAGGTAATAGAAGTTCTAACTGTTGGGCTATACCTACCATACATTAGATAACAGTGCAGAGGTTCATAGGAATTGGACTCCGGAAGTGCAAAACTGTCAAGGGTCTCTGTGCATCACAAAAGACCCTGGTTCTGAAGCAACCTACAAGTTCTCCCTACAAGTCATGCCTGGTTTCAGTATAAAAGCTGCCTTACCTTGTGGAGTCAGAGTTGGGAGGCAGTGGGCAATACTCAACTAGACGAGAAGGAAGAGTTTTGTTGTTTTGTATGATTACTGGCTGTGCTTCCTTATATAACGTGCTTGGGTGGATTCAAAATCCATTTTTTGAACCTATGACTATGTTGGGTATTATTGGATCTTTGGTTTGGGCCTTGGTGGCACCCCCTATTGGTTGCAGGGCTTACCAGGATGGTACCCCAAATCTTTATCTGGTCTTTTCTTTCAATTCTGTTTTTCATCTTAGTGTACTCCCACTGGTGCGGGGTCTGCTTTTTGGATCACAGTATGCCATTTTGTGCAATCAAGTGCATGGTTCGGGTATAGTTGACCGGTCTTCATGTCCACTTTGATTGTGTCCGGCCGTCTATACTTTGGCTGTCCTCGTGGTCAATGGCCATCAACTCGGAAGTGGTAAGTGATGCCAGAGATGGTTCCCTGTGCTGCCCATAGGACATACCTTTACCACTGAAGTTGTCTTCATCACATTTGCTTCATGATTGGTGCAATACCTATTTGCCACCAAATTGTATTATTGCAGTAGCGTTCTAGGAGAGTCAGACTGCCAATCCCGTTGAGTATGCATGCCTCCATAGCATGAAAAGAGCACTAAGGACTTTTAGCGGCTGGCCAACACTTAGTTCCATATAGCACAACTGAGTGGACTACCATCTGGTATACCTTCAACTTGAGGCTGACTGATATGCGTTTATCACATAAGACTCCGGTGAGTTCTTTCAAATGCATTTAGGCCGTGGTTTTGTTTTTCAATTACAAGGGTCATAAATACCTATCACATAAGCATCATACACAAACAAGTGGGTGGAAAGAAACCAAGTTCACTTCAAATAATGTCCTTTCACTTCTGGTCAATGAAGAAACTGGAAGAGAACTTTCACACAGATATCCCCAGAGCTGTAAAGACCAAACCTGAGTTCTGTAATTAGTGCTTTCTTAGCCCCTAATGTGAACACATGTCTTTGGGGTGCTCTCTATGCCACTCTTCCCTCATTAATTCACTCTCATGCTGGCATTTTTCATGTAGCTTGCAGCCACTATGCATCTCACTCACTCGATAGTGGAATAACAGTTTCTTCATTTCATTTTGATGGAATGTTACAGACAATATTACAGCTTCAGAATAACGATTCAAGATCCCGAAAGGTACATTTCAATCAAAGATGGAGAACATAAATTTAGGTAATTATCAGAACAAATTGTTTTTTCATCTTATTTTGATTTTGGCTGTGCAATTTGATTTAGGCTATTATGGTATTAAATAATTAGTAAATTCCAAGCTGAGCTATACTTATTAATTTTACATCTGCAATCAAATAATCCAAATTGTTTTAGCATAAAGATATTAGTCAAACTGTAAATAAGGCAAAAAAAAGAGATTTGATTATGTATCCATCAAATTTCAGAATCTGCTTTCTCCAGGTTTTTGGAAATCACTGGTGGGCTCAAGGAAAGGACCAAACCTGAATGGGAAGCTTGTTTCTGATAAGGCCCGTAAAACATGTAGATGCACAGCACTCGGTCACATCTTCAGATTTTAGATTTGCATGTTAGGCAAAGATTAGGGTGGTAAATACTATTTTTCATGGCTTGCATTTGATCTCCTGGAAAACAAGCCAAAGAAAAAGGTGTTGTGATAAGTAACAGAAAAATATAAATACCCAAATGTCAACATTATATTAATAAAATTCAATTGCAAAACATAATAATTTTTTTAAGTTTTTCCTTTGAAGATTAGTCAGACAAATGTATTTGGAATAATGGTTAGGTTTTATCAATGTGAAGTTAAAGCTTTATTTGAACTTGTCTACATGTTTGAATTCTTTGTCTGTTGGATTCTTGAAAATAAAAGCAATCTACTTTTTGAAATGAGCATTTACGCCGATCAAAACCTTGTGGTGGACGCCCAGAGTATGGAAGAACCGGGGGAGAAACGTTCTTAAAAGCACACTCTACCCTGGACCGACAAAGGTCAGTCCACATGGCTTGCAGCGGGGACACTGACAGGGGGCTCATGGACTTTTGCAGGACCCTATTTCCAGGTGTGGCGGAAGTACGGCCAGAAGTACCCTGTTGGGCTATAAAAAGGAGCCAGTCCCCACCAGTCATCGGCCAGAGTCATGAGAAAGGGAACAATGCCTGAGGAGGAGTGGAGGTGGAAGGACTGGCGACACAAGGGACTGTTTTGCGTGGGTGATTTGTGTGCTGAGCTGGAAACTGTAAATAAAGCATGTGCTGGCAGCTAAACCTGTCTCCTGCCTGTCTGTGTTGGGGTTAGGGTGGCTGAAAGCTTTCACAGCCTTTGCTTTATGTTCTCCTTCTTCTTAGACAGATACCTTATAATTAGTCTATTATAACATCAACATTCACACGTATAACTTCAGTGACTTTAAGAAATCTCAAAATTGTATTTGTAACCTCTATTTTACTTTTGCATTGACAACGTGACGCATTCATGAGCTTCGTGGCTATGTGCAGTTGAGAAAAAAAAATGAGAGTTGCAGGTTTGGGCGGGGTAACAACTTTTTCTTTAGAGAATGGAATTTGGACATTGCACTGATCCGTACAGAAGGGTGTGTTGTAGCATAGACTTCTGTGCAGGCCCTAATCATGATACATCATAGATTTCGAGTTCTGATTGACATTTTTACCAGGGAGTGATTTAGGAACTGAATTGGAAATGATACCTGTCTTGTTCACCCGATCATTGTACAGTAAAGAGCGCTCCATTTATTTGTTGCATATTTTCATTATTTTGATTAGAAAAAATCAAGTTTGCATTGGAATTATGCCCTCAAAGCTTAGTACAAGTCCTACAGGCCCCAAGTCGATGATGAAGCATAATGAGAAAATGACAGTATTAGATAAACTCCATGCCAGAATGTCAGCTGCAAGTTTGGTGTTAATGAATCGACCATCTGTCTAGAGATATTGAGGCTGCTGATCCCACCTTTGATGGCAGAATCAAGGTTATCACCTCTGCCGTCTCACCGAGACCCTTAAACATCTCAAGGAGCATAAGAAGCAGACATCGCTGATGGTTTATTGCAAGCCTGTGTGTCCTTCACAATATCTAACACCATCCGTCAGGCGTGAAGGACAATATGTGGGAAGTGATGTTCAGGCCTCGCCAGTCTTGCCGTTTTCTGAGATATTAGCAGAAAAAGTCACAGAATTCTAGGAAATGACAAGTGTAACCAATTCTAATCCACGTATATACTTAAATGCAGTTGTATAAAAGCATTATTAAAAGCAAAAGGAAAAGGACTGAAGGGAACTAAGGGTTAACTAACCATGGCTTAAAACTTGAGCATGTGAGAGTTGTCTCATCTTAAGATGAACCATCAGGGTAGTTAATAAGGTTAAAATGAAGTAAATGAGTAATAAACACCCCCTTAAAATGTGAGAACAAACTAGTGAGAAAGCCCAAACACCCCTATTATGATATGATAAGATCAATGGGAAAACCTGTAGGACACCCCTATTAATGAATAGATGATTAGAATAATGAAAGAACAGACATGTATACAAAGTTACTAGTGGCGGTGTTTGATTGGTTAAGAAAATAGAATTCTGCATATTAAGAGTCAGATGACATGATGTAATAGATAAGGTAAGGGTAATAAGAAAGTATAATAGGAAACTCAGCCAGACCTCAACCAACTTTCATATCCCCTTCTAGACCATGCCCTCCTACTGACCTCACTTCCACCAGTTTCCTCACGGACCTTCTGCCTCTTCTTGCCTACTGCCTATAAAAGTCCAACCACCTCACCTTTCCTTTTGTGCCGTTTTGGACTCAGTCTTTTGAGGCTAATTTTGCTCCTCTTCACTGTCATGATAATTCTGCCTTACGATATACAGGGTGGATCCCCAAACCTTTTTCTGTCTGTGTTTCCCTTCTTACAATTGTAATGGATGGCTGGCCATTTATCCCGGCCAATACCCCCAAGCCGCCAGGTGGAGCCCTCCTTGCAGCGTGGAGGTCCCCAGAAGACCAGCAGGGCATCATGGACATTGGAGTTTTTATGCAAAGCCCTGCTGGATGTCGTGGGGGCCACAGGAGGGAGCTGCAGGGAGGACCGAGGGCTTCTTCATGCCCTGTGACCCGGAGGTTCGTCACAGGAAGAGCGATGGACTTCCGGGTTGAAGAAAGGGACTATTTACCCTGACCCGGAAGGAATAAGGACTTGTGGACTATTGGGCAGAAACACTTCCGGGTCAGGAGGTATAAAAGGACTATGGGAACTCCCAGACAACGAGCTGAGCTGGGTGGAAGGGTGGCAACGCGTCTGGGAGCTGGAGGATTGTTTATTATTGAGTATTTGTTTGTTAATGAGTATTGTGGAGAGTGTGCTTTGTGCACTGTGGGAGAAAAATAAAGTCGATTTGAGGACTTTTACCTGGTGTCTGGAGTCGTGGACAGGGGTTCAAGGGAGCGAGGGCGCCCCCTATCGTTCACACAATACATATATAAGATTTCTTTTTAAAATCACTGGAGTTTGCCAACTTAAAAAATAAATTAAAAAGTACAATAAATGAGAATAATTCTCCACAGGAATATTAAGATAGGCTGAACAAACCTATCTATGAAAACATATCTACTCTGCCATTATAAAAATAATAGGTGTGATTCAAAAGCAAAGCAATATGGCAGTAGATACTTGGGACTTGTAATAATATCAAAATACTAATGAGCCTCTCATTTGAATAAATTTTTCTTGACTTTTCCGGGTCTGTTGCATAGTTAATGTTGATTTATGAAATCACGAAAGAACACACGAAATTTTCAAGCAAGTAGGCCTAATATCTAGACTCCAGTTACAGTGAAGAAATAGCTGTTTGCTTAGATAATGTCTATAATATAAATGTGTTTCCACTGTTGCCCTAAACACTTGCATTTAGTAGATCTACTATAAGAACACCTTGAGAAAAAGCAGTGAATTGCTATTCTGACAGCCTGATGATAACATAAGTCAAGATAAAATCTGGGGCCATCCACTGTAGCAGCATTGCATTCAGACATGAGGAATCGATGCTGATTCAGTGTGTGGCGGTAAGGGTCATAATACGCAAGATCACTCAATTCAAGAAAACTGCAACATGTACATATACATGTACAAGAAAAATGGACTTCCCAGGCATACTTCTTGCCATAGTAAATTCTTCACTTTCAATTGGTCAAGGTGTAAAGTATGCTATGTATCAGAATGGAGAAATCATCATACTGGAAAGTTAACAACTGAACATTCAAAGCTCTTATTTACTCATAGGCTCAAACTTCACTGAAGAATTTTTCAAGGAAAAATCTTGACTCTTCTCTCCTTGACAGTTTCAGACTCATCTCTAAATTTCCTTTCTAAAGTAGATTTCAAGGAAATTGTTTTTGAACTGTTAAATGATTACTTAAACAAGAATTCTTTTCTTGATAAGGTACAGCCGGTACAACAGATACTCCAACTGTCGATGAGACCAACTGCATCGAATCTTCTCTTGAAGAAGTATAAAAACCATAAGGAACAACGTTAGCACATTTAGGTTAGGTAAAATGCCCAATGGTGGCTGGGTCGTCGTTTAGCCTTGGAACACATGTAGATTGTGTTTTTTTCTCGAGCATTGTGCCCGCAGAGATTTTTATGTTTTCTGTTCTCCATGGGCGTCTGACCACTACAACTGCAACCGCTCACTTAATTAGGCTAGGAGACCAAATAATGTAGTGGGAAAAAAACTCTCCTCTGTTTTCAAAGAAGTCATTCACGAGGCCAGACGAAAATGCAGAACGATTCTTTATTTGCACATAAATATGTCTCAGTCCATGGAGTGAGCAGTCATTAATACAATTCTTTCCCTTTTATACTTTTCTATTTCCATTACCTTAACTAAAATATCATGTCATCTGACTCTTAATATGCAGAATTATATTATCTTAGCCAATCAACTACAGCCACCAGTAACTTCATATACATGTTGATTCTTCCATTATTCTGATCATCGCTTCATTAATAGGGGTGTCCTATGGGTTTTTCATTTAATCTCATTGATCTTTTCACTGCTTCAAATAGGGGTGTTTGGCCTTTCTTATCTCACTTTTTAAGGGGGTGTTTATTACTCATTTACTTAATTCTAACCTTAGTAATTACCTTGATGGTTTCTCTTAAGATGAGGCAAAAGCCTCACGTTCCCAAGCTTTAAACCACATTTAGTTAACCCTTTAGTTATTTTCAGTCCTTTTCCTTACACTTTTAATAATCCATTGTTGTTCATTTAAGTATATATTAAATTGTAAAAATGACCATGTATTAATTAAAAATATTTGTTTTTAATTCTATAATAAAAAAACACAGAAGTGGGTTGAAACAAAAGCTTGCAGCCACAGGGGGTCCACAGGACCAGGTCTGGAAACCACTGCTATAGGACAAGGCCGGCCGACCAGTCAATAACTATGAGCCACATAATAAGTTATGTGTGTAGAACAGTTCCCAGTAACTTGCAATGAAAGAACATGGTGTTCACGGTTAACCTATTTTTTTACTGCTTACCCTGCAGGTAGTTGCTTTTAACTCAGTGGGGCTTCTGGCATTCCTTGCTCTCCACGGTCTTTTTGAAGTCTGCCTTGTATTCATTTGTAGCTATTCAGTAAGGTACTTTGTTAACTTATTCAGTACGTGGGTGTCAGTAAGAGCAGATCTGTGACTTGATTTTATGTTTTCATGGTGTAAAAAACTGAACTAAACATTGACAATAGCTTCAATGCTGCCCATTTGCTATTGGGACATTCGTCCAATGGCACAATTTTCTGAGAACTGCAGAGTGCCTTCCTTCAGAACAGATTTCAATGTCATCTTCAAAAGGTTCAGTTGTCTCTATTTGACGTGCTGCTTGAGCTGTCACTAAGCAGTGAAAGGGTCGATTAAGAACATGATATATGGTATTTTTAGCTGTAGATCATGGTATGTATCCTTAAAACTCACCTAGATATTTTGGAGCTGTATAATATATCATGCAGTCCTCCTTCCTAGGGTCTCAACCATTTGTCCACTTGCATTTAACACAGAGCAAACATAAGCAATCATTTGCCACGAATCTGCTTAAGCCTGTAAGCTGTCCAAGTCTTTTTGTAATGCTTTACTGAATTTGAGATTATCTGCCAATCTTCCTAGCTTGGTATCATCTGCAAACTTAACCAGCTTGTTATTTATATTACTGTTCAAATCATTTATACAGTATATTAAAATAGCAGCTGCCCCAGCATTGATGGCAAAATGCGGATGTAGTTTTCATCAGAGGACAAATGCTGTTTTAAAAGAGATAGGAGGGAGGATGGACTTTTGTCACAGGGAGCACGGAATTATTGCCGGAGGATGGGTGCCATTTTGAATGAGGCAGAAGGAAGACTTAAGCTTTGCTTGAAACATGCTGGTGTTATTTTGGGGAATGGAGGAAAATGGACATCGTATGGGAGGAAATGTTTGTTTATTTGGCAGATAGTACTCACAACTACTCCTGGTCCCCTAATAATATTATTTGGGGTAACAGAATAAAAGATGATGCAACCACACATTCACTGTATTCTCTTATACTGCATTGCTCATGCATCAACCTACCTGGAAAAATCCCCACTTACCCTTTGTAACTCAAAAACAATGGGAAAATGATATACTATATTGTTTAAAACTTTTCGTGGAATTATGTTGTGATTGCTGTGGTATGATTTTAAGCTCAATAAAATTTAGTACAAAAAAAAAGAAAACAGAAGCTTCCTCAGTTTAATTCCCCTTTTACTGTAACCATGTTTCCACTCTGATACTCAATGTATGATAAAATAAATGGAAAGCAGAATATTTTAATCTAAAATTGTATTCTTCCGTCAACTTTCAAAATGTAAGGCGATCATTCAGTCCCTCGAGTGCCTCTGTTTAGCTGATAAGTTCCTCTGTCCCAAATATCTCACCCAGGTTCTTCTTAAAGGTTGTCAAGGTGTCTCCTTCAACCCCATGGCTCAGTAGTTTGTTCCAGAGTCCCATAACTCTTTGCATGAAGAAGTGCTTCCTGGCTTCAGTCATAGCATGGCGTTATTTCTCCATTTTTGAAAATATGTCCTGAACAGCCTGACTTTGTTGGCATTTGTTGCAGCATGTCCACCAGAAATGCCAAAATCCATTGAGGGTCATAGAGATCAGGGGGGTATTTTCCGTACGTCGCTTAGATCATCCAAGATCAGATGCCTCATCTTGGATGAGTTAATGCTGGTGAAACTCATCTGGGATACGTCGATTTTTCAAATGCAGTTGTGTAGTAGATTAGTCTAGCTGGATCGAATCACCTGAGATGATTGCGCGTGCCCGCGCTGATTGAAAAGCCTATATATATTGAGTCTAGAAAACATGATCAGCAAGTCTTTGATAGGCTACAACAAAATGACAAAAGAACAGGCGCATTTTTTCACTCAAGCGGAGCAGCACCTTTTACTCAAAGGATACGAAGAATTTCAAGATTTAATATGCACAAGGGGTAACACATGCAAAAGCAGCCTAAACCAGAAAAGACGGCTGGCAAAAGTGGCCGACAAATTAAATTAAACTTAAATAGTGTGCATTGTACTTACTGAATGCAGCGTTTCATTTCCTATGTGTCAGACGAATTATTATTTAATATGTCAAAATTCCAGATCAAACCTGAGCACAAGGAGGACATGGGAAAAGGTTAAAGTTAAGTACAAGAATACTTCAAACTGGTAAATACAGTGGAACCTCGGTTCACGAACGTCTCGGTACACGTACAACTCGGTTCACGACCAAAAATTTCGCCAAACTTTTGCCTCGGTTCACGACCACACACTCGGTATACGAACAAGACAGTTTTCCTTTCGGTTTGTGTGCGCCGATGATTTCCGCACGTATTGCATTGTTCTCAGTCAGACGTGCCTGCCTGCTGCTGAGATAGAGAGAGAGCGAGCCTGCACATGCGTGCCTGCCTGGCCTACTGGTTCATACGCGCCGATTACTTTAAGCACGTGTTGAGCCGCTCCCTGTTCATTGTTCTCACTCAGACGTGCATGCTTTACCTGTGATCTCTTTGTGCTCTACAGTATTTTGTGTGCTTTTGCAGTTAACTATGGCTTCTAAGTAAGTGAAGAGTGATGAGAAGAAAGTTTTGAAGAAAATTGAAATCGAAGTAAAGAAAGAAATTATTGAAAAGTTTGAGCGTGGTGTTCGTGTTACCGATCTTGCCGCCAAGTGCAAGAAGTGAAAATCTAAGATTTTGACTATTCTAAAGCAGAAAGAATCTATTAAAGCAGCTGATGTTGCAACAGGAGTTACAGCGTTAACCAGGCAGAGGCTTCAAGTGCTGGAAGAGGTGGAAAAACTGTTTACCAGTTTACTCGTTTACCAATTTGAGAACCCTTGTGCTTTCAAGCAGCACAATGTAAACAAAGCCAGACTGCCAGTAATGTGGAGGGCAAACACGAAGGGCTGGGTCACAAGGACTTTGTTTTTGGAATGGCTGCATTTCGCTCCCACCAGCAAAACAGCTAAAAACACCAGAAACCCAAGAAATCACACGAGAGAAAATACCTGAAGGGAATCATCCCTCCATCGCGGAGCCAGACTCTCCCTCAAAACTGTACCCTCCTCTCCACCCAGTTCCTCCTCACTTCATGCCAGAACTCGACTCATGCAAGGTTAGTTTTCTTGGTGGTTTATAGTTTTTGTATTACGGATTTTTCAAAAGTTAATTTTTCAGTTCGTAGCGTGATTTGTTGTAATTGTACTTTTCTCTTTTTTCAAATGTTTGTTTTTTTTCCCTGTGCTTAAAACTTAAAATTAAAAAAGTGTTTACATGAAGTGGTTCATAGCGTGATTTGTTGCAATGTTACTTTTCTTGGTGGTTTATTAAATTACAGATTTTTCAAATGTTCCTTTTTTTCCCTGTGCTTAAAACTCATTTTTAAAAAAAATGTTTACTGTACAGTATAGCGATTGGGCTGTAAGGCTAAGAGCGTGATCTCCTGCAATGTTACTTTTTTGGTTGCTTGTGGTTGGTTTTTAAATAAATTTCGGATTTGTTCTAATGTTCCTGTCTGTTCTGAGAGAGAGCGAGCAAGCGCGTGCTGCTGAGAGAGAGAGAGAGAGAGAGAGAGAGAGAGAGAGAGAGAGAGAGAGAGAGAGAGAGCCTGCTGGTGTAGCTGAGCAGGGAGCCTGGGTGTTTTGTGTCAGTGTTATTCAATGTTTTTACATTAGTTTACTATTACACGGTGCATTCTATGGTGTAATTAACTATATTTGTGCTTAATCTTTACATATATTTACATACTTACATATATATTTACATACAGTTGGTACGGTCTGGAACAGATTAATTGTATTTACATACAATCCAATGGGGGAAATTGCTTTGGTTCACGACCAACTCAGTTTTGGAACGAATTATGGTCATGAACCGAGGTTCCACTGTATTGGCATATAACTATTTAAAGAATTGTTGACATAAAGAATCATCCATCTATTTTCTAACCCGCTGAATCCGAACACAGGGACACGGGGGTCTGCTGGAGCCAATCCCAGCCAACACAGGGCACAAGGCAGGAACCAATCCTGGGCAGGGTGCCAACCCACCGCAGGACACACACAAACACACCCACACACCAAGCACACACTAGGGCCAATGTACTGTAGAATCGCCAATCCACCTAATCTGCATGTCTTTGGATTGTGGGATGAAACCGGAGCGCCCGGAGGAAACCCACGCAGACACGGGGAGAACATGCAAACTCCACGCAGGGAAGACCCAGGAAGCGAACCCAGGTCTCCTAACTGCGAGGCAGCAGCGCTACCATTGCGACACCGTGCCGCCCATAAAGAATCATATATAATATAAAAACATTCATTTTTAAGCTAATAAGAAGAAGGCGGACAAGCAAAAAACAGGTGGAGGTCCATGCGGTCCAGACCTAACTCCTGCAGAAGAGTTGGCAAAATGCCCATCGCCCTGTTTCTGACGGCATTTCAGGGGGAAGCTCCTCCTCAGAACAAGTGGCAGGATGCAGTGGTCACTTCATTTCAGGTAATGGATGGTCATTGCATATATTTGTCCTCAATGTGTGCCATAGGTATGTTCCATTTAGCCTTCTTTTTTTTGTTGGGTCAGTTACAGGGAACTTCACATCCCTAGAACTTGAGTCTGACCAACGAGATATCGACAAAGGTCAAATATTTGATGAAGACACTGTGTCTGATTATTCATCAGGAGGAGAGGTAAATTTTCCAAATAATATTTGAACAAACTCCACTCTGATCAGTCCCATGTGCTAATCGTGATATAACTGTTTTGCAGGAGTCTGTAGCCTGCACACATGTCCCTTTTGGAACAAAGTCCTCATCAAAAATACGAGATGGTGAGGTTGGTTGAGCCATTTGATGTACTTTATAAAAAATTAATTAAAATGATATACTGTGTATACAATATAGAGGAAAAAAGGCATTTGTAATTGCATATTTATTTGCAGAAAAATGTGAGGGCACTATACAAGAGATATCTTCAACAGAAAATTGCATAAAAAAAACTAAAAGGGAGAAAAATACAGCAGGACTCTGAGGATAACCAAAATGAAGTTGCAAATACAAATACTAGAAAAACAGTAACAAAATTCTCTTATCTCTTTCCCATATGTTGTGACAGATAGGGGGCGCTGTCGTCCCCTTGAAACCTCAGACCAGACGCCAGACACCAGGTAAAAGTCCAAGAAATTATTTTATTTTGACAATAACGTGCACAAAGCACCTCCACCTCCACTATACTCAATAAGAAATCAATAATCACAATAATAATTCTCAAATACAACAATACACAATCCTCCACACCTCCCAGCAGCTCAGTCACCCTTCCTCCCAACTTGGCCCACTTGCTGGGGTTTCCCAGAGTCCTTTTAAAGTCCTTGACCCGGAAGTACTTCTGCCCTTCAGTCCATGTGCCTTCCTAGCACTTACGGGTCAGATCAAAACTCTTCTTTCTCTTCAGCCTGGAAGTACGTCATTCCTTCCGTCCCCATGGCTAGAAAGTACTTCCGGGCTATACAGAAAATATACATCCCTGAGCCTCCCTGCAGTGTCGCCTGGCAGCCCCCAGGGTACCCAGCAGGGCAATGAAGTAAAACTCCCATGTCCATTATGCCCTGCTGGAATTCGGGGCACCTCCATGTTGCAGGGAGAGCTCCATCTGGTGGCTTGGGGGTATTGGCCGGGATGAACTTCCAGCCATATACCACAATGTATATGTGCATGCGTGAATGTATCCTTAATTATGTTCTCCTCCTTACAGACTGAAAGGCCATAATATACAATAAATAACTTTTGTGTGAAACCACTGTTGTCTTTCATTGAAAATATTGGGCCACAATTCTGTCTCTGCCAGCTCTGCCAGTGGTTTGCTCAAAGTGCACTGGGTCAAGGTCATCATCAGGCTGCACCAAAACCTCAGGGACTCTCTCTTTTCTGATGGTGGCTATGTTGTGTAAGACAGAGCATGCAACAATTACTGTATGTCACATGCTCTGTCAGGTGCAACTCTCAGCCTTTTTAGACATTGAAATCTCTCCTTCAGGTGGCCAAAGGTCATTTCAATTTGTGCCGTTGTCCTAGACAGAGCTGCATTATATCGAGTTTGTGGCCCAGGGTTGGGGTTAGGAAACGGGGTCATTAGAAAATGCCTATAGGCATATCCCCTGTCCCCAAGCAGGATTCCATCATGATGACCTGTGGAATATGGAAAAAATTGTGAATACAATACACACATCACCATGATTTATAATTAGATTATTACCTTGTTCAAATGTCTGATGCAGGTGTGACTCCTTAAAGATTCTTGAGTCATGAACAGACCGTGACCATTTAGTCTCCACATTTGATACAAGATAGGATGCATCACAGATCATCTGAGAATTTATAGCATGTAGGTCAAAAAATTTTACTGTATGTCAACATGCCTATTGGCTAGTTTCAAGTGTAATAAGTAGAGACGAGAGGCGTGGAAAGGTTTGGGGCAGCCACCCGTTTAATGCGATTTCCTGGCTGCAAAAGTATTTGAGGCATTGTTAATCAATTTATACAACAGAGTCCAAAACAGAACTGCCTGCCAGAGCAAAGGCAGTGGGCTTTATAGGACAGAGGGGGGAAGTGATGTCGTCCTCTGGGCCGGAACTGGAAGTGACATCATCCTTGGGGCCGGAACCGGAAGTGATGTGTCCTTCTTGGAAATGGTGGCTCCTGGTGGGATTTCCCGGGTAAGACCTGCAGAGAACTCAGAAAGAGCGTCAGCGTACCCCGCCCCCCCCGGGCAGATGTATAAACAGTATTTTCTAAGCCCTTCAGCTGCCTCCCATGCACACGTGTGTGACACAAGTCTTACAAAAAGTTACATTACCTGCACGTTAATACTGTGGAAGCCTTTTCTGTTTATGTAATCTGGCTCATTTGGACCTGATGGGGCCTTTATTCGGATCGGCGTACAATCCAGTGCCCCAATCACATTTGGAAATCCTGGGTAATGAGAATGTTAGGCTGAGTGTGAGATTCTTTATGGAACTGTGGGTGTTTTTGCCTGTGTATTACCTACCTGCAATGGCATGAAACACCTCTTTTATTGTCTGCACACGCAGGTGTCCAGGAAACACTATGAAAACCCGAAGGATATATTTCAGAGCCAAACAAACATTACGAATTGCCTGGCAAACTGCACTTTTAGATAGATTTTCCACATCGCCTACAGTAAATAAAAAGTGCAGCTTGCAAAAAACCTCAAAGCAATGCATACTGTCTGTGTGGTTGTGAGAGCCCGACTTTGCCTCGTTTGACTTCAAATATAAGGTGCAAATAAATCTTTGAGGTGCAATATTCCCCCTCAGCTAAAGCGGTTTCTTTCAAAAACAATTTTCTCTGGGAACCAATAAAGGATCTTGCCGATCGTGCAAAAGCCTCTCTATATGAAATTCTCTTCTTATAATTTGCGTCACTGATATCAATTGGTCGCTCATTCATGAATTCCATGCACAGAAACTGATTAAGTGTGTGAGCTAATCCTTGTTTACATAGAACAAACCTTCTCCAAACAGGTTTGAGGATTTGGATGTGCTGCTATGACAACACATCCAGCAAGAGTTTCGAAAAACCGACAGATCCAGGATCATGCCAAATCATCAATAATTACATCCGGCTAAATGAGTAATCCACGTACGAAAAATACCCCCCAGGATGGCATTTGCACTTCTCTTGGTACTACGTCCAAAAGTCCCCAGAAAAACAAGAAACCTCTTTACCTTTCAAAAGCTGGAGGTCTGAAGCTTTAACTTATGAAAAGGACGTTTGGCATATTATGTTCCACAAAAAAAATAGAAACCCTTCCATTCTGTTAAAAATGTTCTGTGTTTACCTTTATATTTGATCTTTGTTTTGATCCTGCCATAACGTTTTAAGGCTGCTGCCACACTTCTATATTTTAATTCAAAAACTCTGTCCATACTAGTGTTTTCACATTGTTTATGAAGTGTCTCATAAAACCACTTAATACGCATATTACATAGATGTTTGCCTACATTGGGCATGTGCACGTGGGTGGAAAAATCCTTGAAGGGGTGTTGACCCAAAACTGTAGCTACCGGTGTATTATTTGCCTTTTGCACACGTTTGCAGCATTCAAATAGTACAAAACACAATTCAGATACACACAAAAGGTGCCATGCAAAGCAACTGTATAAATCTTATAAAATCAGACAATACAAGTAAAGTATTGGGGTACCTTGAAGGCGAAGCCCATATAGTTGGTGGGGAAAAGACTGGAATCAAATGACAGACTCATTCTACTGTGTGCAGTTTTGGTCTCCAGGCTACAAAAAGGACATAGCAGCACTGGAGGAAGTCCAGAGAAGAGCGACTCGGCTGATTCCAGGGCTACAAGGGATGAACTATGAAGAAAGATTAAAAGAGCTGAGCCTATACAGTTTAAGCAAAAGAAGATTAAGAAGTCACATGACTGAAGTGTTTAAAATTATGAAGGGAATTAGTCCAGTGGAACGAGACTGTGAATTTAAAATGAGTTCATCAAGAACACGGGGAACACAGTTGGAAACGTCTTTAGGGTAAATTTCACAAAAACATTAGGAAGTTTTTCTTCACATAGAAACTGTGGACGAAAACTCAGACCAGACAGCAGGTGCGGTTAGAAAGCAGCTTTATTTTTCAGAGTCACGGTGAGAAGAGTTTCAGAAAAGCAGACAATCAAATATACATGATAGCGTCAGGGCTCTTCTGAACCCCGTCTGTTGTGTTGGGCAAGTTTTTATACCCCTAGAATGCGTGATTTAATATCATTATGAAATGTAACAGTCAACACTTTATTATACACAATCCTTGAGCCCCTTCAACGCCCCTTATGCAACTTGATTTCTTGGCCCCTTTTGTTATGGCGTTCAGATGTAAGCTAAGGGAAAACATGATAAGGCAGACTCATGTGTGGAATGCTCAGACCTTGAGTCCTTTGCACAAATATTTTTCTGTTTGCTAAAACAAAGCATGCTATTACATGGTTTTGTAAAGCTTACTTCTCAGACATGAATTAGTACAAGAGAACATTCAGTTTCCACAACAACCAAACTACTACCAAGTAATGTGGTAGACAGTAAGACTTTAGGGACTTTCGAAACTAGCCTTGGTGTTTTTTTTAGAAGAATTAAGTGGATAGGACTGGTGAGTTAGTTGGGCTGAATGGCCTGTTCTCGTCTAGACTGTTCTAATGTTCGTTCAAAATGGCAGAAGAAGAAGAGGCAGGGCCAGGAAAGTGTGACCCAGAAGTGATGTCAATGGAGGTGACAGACATCTGATCTGTAGGGGAGAAAGGAAGAAAACAACAACAACAACATTTATTTATATAGAACATTTTCATACAAATAATGTAGCTCAAAGTGCTTTACATGATGAAGAAAATAAAAATAAAAGACAAAGTAAGAATTAGAATAAGACAACTCTAATTAATATAGAATAAGAGTAAGATTCGATGCCCAGGGGGGACAAAAAACACAAACAAAAAAATCCAGACGGCTGGAGAGAAAAAATAAAATCTGCAGGGGTTCCAGGCCACGAGACCACCCAGCCCCCTCTGGGCGTTCTACCTAACATAAATGAAACAGTTTTCTTTGTATTCAGGGTTCTCATGGAAGGACTTGATGATGATGGTCATGTACAATACAATACAATACAGTTTATTTTTGTGTAGCCCAAAATCACACAGGAAGTGCCGCAATGGGCTTTAACAGGCCCTGCCTCTTGACAGCCCCCCAGCCTTGACTCTCTGAGAAGACAAGGAAGAACTCCCAAAAAAACCTTGTAGGGAAAAATGAAAGAAACCCTTGGGAATGGCAGTTCAAAGAGAGACCCCTTTCCAGGTAGGTTGGGCGTACAGTGGGTGTCAAAAAAAGGGGGTCAATACAATACAATACACAGAACAGAACAAATCCTCAATACAGCATAAAAATTAAAATTTTAGAAGTACGGAGCAGAATTTAACAGTAGATAATATCACATAATATGATTTGGATATTTTTAGAGTCCTGGAGACCTCATCCATCAAGCTGCCTCCCCAAATTTGGCCATTCCATGGCTGAAGCAGTGCTGGGCCAGCCAATCCGATTAAAGGACCCCTTTTCCCCATGATTCCTGCAATCCTCCATCAGGGATGACGTTACCATAGGCAGGCAAACAACTTGGCAGGTGGGCCGTGGCACCAAATGCCACATTTGAGTACCGAGAACAGAAACAGAATAGGTGAGGGTTAGTATTCAATTATAACTATCATGTTAAGACTTCTGGCTTTTAATCCATCAATGTAGGAACATCATGATGCTTTGATTAGATGGTGGTGACGCAGATCGCCACCACAGAAAACTGGGAAACGAAACAGAAGAGAGAGTAGGAGTTAGTACAGATTTTAGAGCCACCATGAATAGTTATTATAATGAATTGAATATACAGAGTATCAGGATTAAATAAAGGTGAAGTTATAAGAAAGCCATGTTAAAGTAATGTTTTTTCAGCAGTTTTTTAAAGTGCTCCACTGTATCAGCCTGGCGGATTCCTATTGGCAGGCTATTCCAGATTTTAGGTGCATAGCAGCAGAAGGCCGCCTCACCACTTCTTTTAAGTTTTGCTCTTGGAATTCTAAGCAGACACTCATTTGAGGATCTAAGGTTACGATTTACAATATAAGGTGTTAGAGACTCCGATATATAAGATGGAGCGAGATTATTTAAGGCTTTGCAAACCATAAACAGTATTTTAAAGTTCAATTCTGAATGACACAGGTAACCAGTGTAGTGACATCAAAACTGGAGAAATGTGCTCAGAAAGCATTAGGCAACAGCACCAACCCTTGACTCGGGGTGGAATTACAATTAGATAAATCTACTCTTTGTCTCACAAGCATACCTGTACATGTGTGACAACCCAGTATGGTGAAATATGGTTTTCTTCCATGAAGGGTGACTAATTAGGGAATGAGAAATTTCAATGAACAGGATCCAATCAGGGAAGGGCCAGATAATAAGCACGAACCAATCAGAGTGCAATTAGAGTCTGTGTTTTCAAACATCTGCATTTCCATCTTAATGTGTACCTTACTCCAAGTGCTTCTGTTTTCCTTTCACATCAGGTTAGGTTATTCAATGACTCTAAACTGTCTCTGTGTGAATGTGTGGGTTAATGTGCTCCAAAATGGACAGGTAATAATGAAAGGATATTCACAATTTCCTTCTGACGCCAAAGTGGATACATGGGTATAGAAAAATTAATAAGAGAAAAAAGCCTTTCACTTTAGCCTCTAAGAGGAATGCCACAAAACCTAATTTAGATGCTGATAACCAAACATGTTTTTACAGATTAGTCATTATGTACCAGCTTACTGTTCTGCTAAATTGGGATTCTGTAACAGTTATACAATTTATTCCTGGTGGCTTCACATTCTCAAGAAATAACCTATTCTGACAGATGAAATTAGCAAACTATGACAACCAAGAACAATGCGGCATACCCCGTGCTATTTTTAGTTGCAGCGTCGAAGCATTTGTAATGTTTTCGCTCCTGTCCAGGCTCACACTGAAACCGAGGGGTCAAATTTGCTGTAAATGCCAACCTTTAACTTACCCCATACATTAAAACACATGTACCTCATTTCTTTAAAGCAATAATTGTATTCAGTGCATCATGTATTTGGTTCTTAGATTTCTCTATGGCAGTCTTTCCCTTACAGAAATTTAACCTACAATGTATTCATTTTATAACATGTCTACTCTTTTCTAGGTTTTAGGGTTTGTGCTCATTCCAAAAATCAATCCTGGATGTGCTGCCAAAGGTAGCAAAATGATAGCACTAACGATCCATAAACTTAAATAATGGATTTTTATTAACAAACAGAATTGTCTTTTAATTAGAACCTTACCTGAAGGAATTGAGTTTTATACTGCTGCGATTTGCTGTAGATTCAAAACAACAACATCCATGCTTTCATCCTTTCACAATGCACTACCTTTCGGATTTTAGACTTATTTATAAAATTTGAGAATAACATTTCCAGTTGGACATTTTTGGCAGACAGGTGTCTTTCTAAAACCTGAACTTCAAAATATACTAAGGCAGAATGCCACTGCATATCCAT
The DNA here is from genome assembly GCF_016835505.1 of Polypterus senegalus. Taxonomy (NCBI): domain Eukaryota; kingdom Metazoa; phylum Chordata; class Cladistia; order Polypteriformes; family Polypteridae; genus Polypterus; species Polypterus senegalus. The sequence goes on from NC_053157.1 coordinate 17,938,660, forward strand.
CACTCAGAGTCAGGCCAAGGTCTCTCTAATGAGGTGTCTATTTTTTATTTTTTTGGTGAATAATGAAGAGCTAAGAGTCACCATCAATCAGGAAGACAAATCACTCGATAACATCAAGCTCCTATTTCATCATAATATTCCTTGCATAAGATTCCGTGTTGTGGTACATCGGCTGTGACTCAGATGTTGCCTTATTGAAAGGTTTTCATATTGTGATAAAGGGTCCAGTCATTTACAGAATAAGTTATCTAGTGTGATCTGTATCAGTTTAAATAGTGGGAAGCCATCCCAACCAGTTACAAATGGCCTACTGAGCAGCAGGGCTTTGGGGTTTTTGTCTTTTTGCCTCTTGTATTTTGTTTGTGTAATCCGTCTCTTTTAATAAATGAATTTGTTTTTGATAAGTAGACTATTTTGGCATTTACCTGGTAAAGGTGCACACCAAGAGAAGATGCTCCACGTGGGATGAGGCTGTAAGTGGAGTCCCTAAACAGTCTCTCCAGAGACCATTACTTTTTCTGATTTATAATAATAACATTGTTTCCAGTTGTAGTTAGAAAATTTGTGATATCTCACACTAATATTGGAAGAATGGCAGACAATGATTAGGCAGCAAAAACAATTCAGAAAGACTTGGAAAAGCTTCAGAACTGGGAGAAACCCTGGAAAATGCAACTAATTGTAGAAAAGTGCTACATGTGGAGAACAGGAACATCAGTTATAAATACAGGATGGGAGACACTGTCCTAAAGGAAACAATCTCTGACAAGGACTCAGGGGTTAATGTTGACATGTTGTCATTGTCTAAGGAATGTACAGAAGCAATAAAAGTATGGAAAAGTAGTGGGAGTAATGGAGACATAAGGATAGAAAGGTGTTGCTTCGTTCAGTGGCAAGTATCAGCTTAGCTTTTTATTTCTTAATACTCTTTTTAATGCTGCTCTTACAACACACACACACCCATATCTGTCAGCCATGTTAACACTGCATGCCACACATGGCCAAAAAGAATGTAAATTCTAAATACAGAATGGGAGATAATGTTCTATAGGAAGCAACCTCTGAAAAAGATTTAAGGGGGTTATGGTAACACAGCAAGTTCATTACCTAAGTAATTACTTAAGCAATCTGCAGAAGCAATTAAAAAAGCAAATAAAAGATAGGTTATATTGTAAAAACTGTTGAATATAAATCAACGGACGTTATGATTAGACTGAATAATGCACAGGTGAGACTGCATCTGGAGGGCTGTGTGCAGTTCTGGTCACCACATTACAAGAAACACATAGCAGCATGTAAAGCTGTGCAAAGTGAGAACAACCAAGTGCATCCCAGGACTTGAGGACATGTTGTAAAAACTACTGTCTATCTATCTATCTATCTATCTATCTATCTATCTATCTATCTATCTATCTATCTATCTATCTATCTATCTATCTATCTATCTATCTATCTATCTATTATATAGTGTCTATCTATCTATCGATCTATCTATCATACAGTGCCTTTCATATCTATCTATCCATCCATCCATCCATTTTCCAACCCGTTGAATCCGAACAGAGGGTCACGGGGGTCTGCTGGAGCCAATCCCAGCCAACACAGGGCACAAGGCAGGAACCAATCCCGAGCAGGGTGCCAACCCACTGCAGCATATCTATCTATCTATCTATCTATCTATCTATTATATAGTGCCTTTCATATCCATCTATAATACAGCGCCTTTCATATCTATCTATCATATAGTGCCTTTCATATCTATCAATTATACAGCGCCTTTCATATCTATCTATCTATCTATCATATAGTGCCTTTCATTTCTATCTATAATACAGTGCCTTTCATATCTATCTATCCATCCATCCATCAATTTTCCAACCCGCTGAGTCCGAACACAGGGTCACGGGGGTCTGCTGGAGCCAATCCCAGCCAACACAGGGCACAAGGCAGGAACCAATCCCGAGCAGGGTGCCAACCCACCGCAGCATATCTATCTATCTATCTATCTATCTATCTATCTATCTATCTATTATATAGTGCCTTTCATATCTATCTATTATAAAGCGCCTTTCATATCTATCAATTATACAGCACCTTTCATATCTATCTATCTATCTATCTATCTATCTATCTATCTATCTATCTATCTATTATATAGTGCTTATCTATCTATCTATCTATCTATCTATCATATAGCGCCTTTCATATCTACAGTATCTATCTATCTATTTTATAGTGCCTCTCATATCTATTCATCAATACATACTGTATCAACATATATTCCCAGGAAAGCACACTCGGTATCTCTCTATATCTGGGAAATTGCCAATAAGGGGTTTGCTTATCAAAACTAAGAACCTACAGACATGGTCTATTCAGCCAAATGCTGATGTTTATTTGAATATTTATAGCACAACAAACACAATCTGATAACTTCATTATCCTAGCTAAATAGTTAGCACATGCTGCATAATTTATACAACAACTAGCTGTGTTACTGTGTACTTCTCTTGATAAATTTCCCTAGACAATGGGATACGGGGTTATCGGCTGTATCAGAAGTACTTTCTTAAGCAACATTCACATCACAAACCACATTATTGAGTTCTGATTTTTTGTGCAGATTGGATTTCCTATCTTGACGGTTCACATTCATACAGTAAGTGCAAGTGGCCTGTATCTAACTGTAATGTGAATGTATCTGTCTTCTGAAATGGCACGCATGTGCACATTGGTACGTCTGTCTTCTGCGAGACCAACAACAAAAAATGTCATATTTGTGAGATGGCTTGTGATATTAAAACTGACAAAATGGACACACTAGTAGCCAGTGTGTGCTCTGAAGGATGGCAAACAGTTCATCAGCTGTAGATTATTAGGGCGAGAAGGTGAAATAAAGCGAGACAGCGAGCTTTTGAAATGGGCGAACCATGTTGAAAAAGTGTTGTCAATTCTACATGGTGTGACCGAATGTAATACTCTTAAATGAAATTTTGCAATGTGCACTTTAATCACGTCAAGTTTTTTAATTTGCAATTTTAAACTGTGGAGTTGGGGAGGAAATCAAAGAAAAATGTGTCTTTGTCCCAAACATTATAGAGGGTGCTGAATATTATAGTTAATAATAAGTGAAACAGGCAGGTTTTGATTTGGACATAGCTTCTCAAAACTGACACTAAAATGAGTTTCACAGGTGATTTCGTCATTATGAAATGTAAAACTCACTTTAAAAGAGTTTTGGGAGGTATTAAAAGTTTTTTTGGGTGAAAAGTAGGCTATTGCTTTTGATGCTTGCACCATCATCCATGTATGTATTTAAGTTGCTGTGTAAGTAGCCTTGGATAAAGGCATTTGCTAAATCATAATGATAATAACATTGCTCACTGTGTTTACATGTGTTCTTTTCTTCAGTTGCCATTAATGTTAATTTTATTTATGCTTTGTTCACATCACTGCAGACCCCTGAATTAGTCAGCAGCATGGATACAGGGTGTAGTTATCGCCTGTGCCTCTGGGTTTCATACGCCTACAGTCTTTTTAATCAGCCTTTGTTCTGAGTTGATTGAGTGCATTATTTCTGATTATTTATTTTATTAAATTTTGTAAATTTTTTTAGTCAGTGGTTGAAAAATGTACATATTTAGTAAGTTATTATGCTTTTCCTCAATGCCCCATATCCTCCATTATAAAACTTCATTGCAGGCAAGAGTCTTTTTTTAAATAAGTAACAAACGTCAGCGAACCACTGAAGAAACCAACGCCCGAGCCTCACATATAAAGGAGGAGGGCGGACCTTCAGCAGTAATGGCATGGTGGCCCCGCCTCTTGGAAGGTCCAACCCACAAAACATAAATGCATTTAAATGCACAGTACATCCGTATATATCTACTCTATGTATATAAAATCCTAAGCCTTAAAGTGCAATGGTGATGTTTTTATGTCACGCTTTAAATCGGGCCTATTTTAAAACCTACACTAGCGACTGGGAGCCCGATCGAATTGGGCAACAAATTCAACGTTTGTGAAATCCATACTTTCTCTGCAAAGAATTATTTGTTTTATTAAGTCCTTGAAAGGATTTTGTTATCATGGCACTGATTTGTGGTTAAAATAGACCTTTTCGGCCGCCGAAAGGCACGGACTGCTCAATTTCTATCAACCTGTGCTGCATTTGCGGCTGCCCGGCGCTTGTGCATGGCTGGCACGATGTCTGTCCGCGTTAGTAGCGTTCTGTAGCACATGTTCTTCATCTGTCCTTTGTGTATGATTTGCACGTTTTCGTTCAACGTTAGTAGCATTTGTAGCCGTACACTGCTCATCCGTTTGTTGTGCTCATTGTGTACGTGTGGTCGCATTAGCAAGTCTACGTTCCGCGTCAGTCATGTGACTTCGTTTCCTCTGCATCCTTCCCATGGCCACTGCTCTTCTGGCTGCTCAAGGTATTGCTGCGAACACCATACATACGGATAGTATATGTTTGGTATCATTCTTTTCAGAATTTATCAGACTTTAATGTGATGTTGTTAGATTTTCAGATTCTTATTCTGTTTTTAAATTAAAAACTAAAAAATATCAAGAACTCACTGTGATATAGCAGGTCCATGGCTTCAAAAAAAAATGGGCAGTTTTTAAATTCCAGTTAGCCGTGTCCGTCTCCGCGGGTGCGATTGCATGACCACAGAGAGTTGATTAGGTAATTGGGGTGAGTCGCACCCGCACATGAAGGTGTGATCGTTCTCAATTGCTTCATCAGCTTCCTGCGGAGTGTGATTAAGGCGCTACGCCCACAGAGACAGATATGTACGGGCCAGCACAAGGGGAGAGGAGGGAAAAAGAGACATGATAGAAAAGGAGAGAAGACGGAGGTTAAAAGAATGTGAAAGGCAGACGATCCAGACATCTGGATGGAGAAGACAGCACGAGCTGGGACTGTGGCGTGCTAGGGGCTGGTTCACTCCACTGAATAATTGAGTAGAGTGGGGCGAGCAGGACTGAAGACCTCCCAATGGATCTGAGGGGTGACTGAGTGAATTTATTTCAACAATTGCTCAGCATGACTTTCAGGTTACTTTTTGAACAAATCAGTTTTGAGAAAGTAAGAAGAGAGAAGTTTCATCCCTTTTAATCATGACTCAAGACAGGGGCAGCATCAAACGTGCCTGTAGGAGTTTCTCTGTAGGCCTATGCTGTACATTTGGCAATATGTCTGAAATGATTATAAATAAAAGTCCTTTTTGTTATTTGGTAGTCTAGCTGGCTAATCATATATTTTAGACATTTCTCCATGTTAACATTTTAGCGTTGTAATCAAAAATCACAGTATTTTTATGCATGTCATCTCTTTTAATTTAAAGCACATAAATCATTTAGTAGTATGGTAAAGATGATTACTTCTAAAAATTGAATTATTCTTAATAGCCAAGTATTGATTGGCTTCCCACTAACACAGCATATTAATCCTCTTCATTTCAGCTGAATTTGAAATCTCTCCATATCCCAAGCCACACAGAACATCTATTGATTAGTTTAAAAAAATAAACTTGAAAGATTTCTTATAATGTCAAAACAGTGTGCAATATAACCTGCAATTAGTCAGTAAAGATTAATGACGGAAGGAACAAAACTACTGCTTCTGTTTTGGCAGATACTTTCCTTTTTCTTTATATATGTTGCAGTGCCTATAGAATAAATATTTATCGTCTCGTATTTAGCGAGTAAAAATATGGCAAGTCTATCACGGATCATGAGGTCAGACCATCTGAGGTACAAAGCAGACTTAATGAAGTGCATTTAAAGGGGCATTTTAAATTCATTGGCTCATATCATGCATGACAGTATGTTAATTTATTGTTGAGATGGTGATGCCCAACACCCAGTTTAAGGTGGAATGCAGAGATGCTGAAGGTAAAAACAATCAGAAGGAAGTCTGTGGAATGTGGTAAGGAGAGCAGATGGTACAGAGCTGGCAAAAGGTATAAAGGTTAACCAGAACATGTCCAGTTAGTTCTGAGCAAACCCAACTGAATTTGCTTCACCTTGAGTTCAGCAGAAGAGGATTGGAATTTCAGTAAACTCTGCGAAAAGCAAAGAGCTGATGGAAAAGGAGAAACATATCTAGTTTTGAGTGGATTCAAATGGTGTGTGACAGGTGTCTAGTCACACTTACAGGTAATCTAACTTAGACACCATTAAAATATCCGATTACGCCACCCAGTTTTATTAAGAGATTAACTGATAATAGCACACAGGTTTCTTTAAATCGAGCGGTGAGTAAACACACAATGAAAGACACAACAGTAATTTCAGGAAAAGCAACAGTAACTTCTATTACAAAAGACAATATAAAGTACTGTACATTAAAAAGATAAATGAACATAAAAAAATTAAGAATATCATAAACAAAATTCCTTTTTTAAACAGGAAAGTACACAGTCCACACTCTAAAAGTCAACTAAAAACACGGATTGGATGATACAACCTTTAGTGGTGCAGAGTCCAGTTTGCGAATTGTGTTACCCCAACAACTAATCGTCCAACTGTCCACCGATGCAGTCTGTTCACAGGACACTCGTTTCCCAACAGAGGTTTTGTCAAATCGTGGAATCCCTGTCAGCGTCTCTTTCTCGTTCCTTTTTTTCCACTCTGGGCTCCTTGTGTTGCTGTGATCTAGGCACACCTCACTTCTTGTCTGCCAGCTTTGCTCGGTCTTTTCATGCGTCTTCCCTCTCTCGCTGGACCTACAACCGGAGTCTTCTTGTGGAGCTGTCTCTTCCTCCCTGGAAGTAAGTGTTGCTATCCTTGTGCCTGACGTCATGCCAGCCACGTACCCTCGTCTGCCTGCGAGCCCCTGTGCTCTCTGCGAGTATCTTGGCAGCGTTCTCAGTGGACTGTCCCTCCTCTTGCCTTCTCCTGCCCATAAGTTTAAATCTCCTTCAGTCCCTGCTGTTGTCAGTCTTGGACAATCGGCTTAAACAATGGCACATCTAAATTTCCTATGTTTAACAATAAATGAAAACACAAGTTAACAAAATATATTGTAACCAACCATGAATGAGTACAGATATGCTGATTAGAAACCAATATTGTCAGACATGTTATCTCCAAGTCAGGTAAATACAAACATCCTCCAAGGAAGGAGCAGGTCTGTTATCACAACTTTGTATTGTTTGTATACTCAATCAGCCAAAACTTCAAAGCAGTGACTCCTTTGCAAGACAGCATGAGCATGGCAAGAGACCATGACACAAATCAGTAACGGGATTACCCAGGAAATCAAACAAATGTCCCCCACTGGCAGATGCAATGGACTTTTCAGTGTTCCTAAGGGCTAGGAACGTGTCTGCCAACATTTTTGATGTGACCAGAGCTGTGAGGTAGTAGTGTTAACCACTGTGACACTCTCTCTTTTACTCATAATCCACAATACTCCTTTGTCTCTCTCTCTCTCTGTGTATTCCGAGCTCCTATCACTACAACTAAAAAAAAAAACCCACAGAGCCTGTGATGGAAGGAATCACACTTTGGTGGCTGTCCTTGTTATTTATTACATAGTGAAGAACTTAACATGCTTGATCCATTAGTGAAGGCAAAACTTACAATGAAACCAGAATGACAAAAAATTTTCATTATATTTCCATTATTGTCAGCTAATGTACACCTCCAATGAACATTTCTGTGAGTTGTGTAATCATATGTGAAGGTCACGAATCTGTCTGGATTATTGATTGTGTAGTGACACTAAACATGCATATTGTGACCAGTAGGTGGTGTTACACCACCCCAAACACTAAATACAACCCCCAGGATCAAACAAATGATTTATTGTGCATAAATACCTTTCGCAGGCTTCTTCAAAGGTTGCACACGTGCAATTATCATATATACTCGTGTATAAAAATACAACACTTAATTTTTTTTTTTACATCTTCTTGCTTCCTTCAATCTTGCACCAGTTTCTCAGACACATCGAATTTTGTCACAGCAGGGCAGTTACCAATTTCTTTTGCCACTTCAATGACTTTTAACTTAAAACCAGCTTCATATTTTCTTCTGATCGAATGCTCCGTTGTAGATAAGGAATGCTGTTACGATAAAGGTGTATGAGGGTGTGAGATACAAAAGACACAAAACAGTGCAAATGTCACTTCAGAATAGTGCGGGTATTATTACTGTGTGGTCACATGGACACAATACATAGAAATAAAAGGAAGTGTACTCCATGGTTACTCTCTCACATGGGCGTTAGCATATCGCAATCTCTTGGACCAATAGCGTGAGTGTTACGCATTCAAATTATACGATTGACATTATAAAATACTGGAAATTATACAGTAAAATCAATCCCCAACTTATCCACAGAAAAACTTAAATGCTAGAATATACAGTATAAGCAAAAGTCTTCTTCTCTGTCTCTCCCCTCTTCTCCACTCCTCCCCAGTAAGATTCATCATTATCCACCTACATAATATCCTTTTATGTTGGACCTGGGAGTTTTACCAGTGCCAGGGCAAAGCCCGATGGACGCACTCCCGGGTCAAGTGGAAACCCCTCTAAAACAGGGAGTGCTGTCCCTCAGGACTACGAATCCCATAGATCCCTGCAGGTGTCTCAATACCAGTGGAGCATGGCCATCTAGTGTACTGGAGGAGGAACCGCTCTTGATGAACAACCTCTTTTTCCCCAGACAGATAAAAATCCAGCCCCATTCCGGCCGGATTTTGCTTCCTGTCACATTGTCCTTCCGTTATGACAATGATTGTGGTGGAAATCAAACATTAATTAAAAAGAAACACATCCTCTACTAGGACAAGTCTGATAAAACCTCTTTGAGTTAGGATCCAGGCAGGAGGAAGCCTGTCCATTTCATCTTTAATTACTCTAAAGCAAATGCCGAAGAGGGAACATTCATCACAGCAGTCTGTTACAGAGGTTAAGAGCATATGCTGATACAGCGCATTACTGCACCCACCACATGACAAACCAACTCAGGATCTCAGATTAGGCCCTGAGTGCAGCCATGTGGCGGGTGACACCTCAGCACCATACTAGTTCATATAGTGGCCTGAAGGAGGTTCTTCTGCTCCCCAAACCAGACAAAACACACACAGGCACAAGTCAAGCACAAACACAAACTTTTAATTTCGCTGTGGGAAACTCTTCACTCCCGTGCGTTTCCCACCACAGCCAACATTACAATACAATAATACAGTACAGTACAATAATAAAGTAACACACGACCCGTTCTTCTCTATTTGTCTTTCTCTTTAGTGCCTCTCTCTCTGCCTCTACTCCTCCCATTAAGCGTTATTTTCTCCCTTCCAACTCTACTTCCTGGAGTAGCAGGAGCCAGCTTCTTTTATGCTGCACCTGGGAGTACTTCCGGTGTCCTGTAAGCCTGGTCCAGCACTTCTGGGTGAGGTGTTGGGCTCAACAGCGTCTGGAGCATCCCTTGGTCCCCCCCCCAGAACTCAACAGAGCTGAGCCACCAAACTCCAACTTCCAGCATGCCCTGTGAGAATCTGTGGCGCTATAACTAGCCAGGAGGGCAACCATCTAACAATCTGGGGGTGATAATATCCAGAATATACTTTCTTCCCTGTTCTTTCCTTTAAGAAGGCATACTGGTTGGGCAAGGGTGCCAGCCATCCACCACTATACACATATACTGAATACAATATACGGGGGGGGAGATATGGCAGAAAAGTAATGAGACGGGCAACACTGCAAGCAACCTGGCAACGCTGTTGTCCTTGATAGAGCACGTGTATCAGTACCCTCCCATAGCTCAGTGCGAGTTTCAACTCCTTCCGTTAACTACGTGATTTTTGTGACTGCTATTAGCGAAGTTGTGTTTTTGGTTGTGCGTCGCAAAATGGAACAGCGGAATTTGGAGCAACATTGTGCCATTAAATGGCAAGTGTGACGTTTGAAAAGTTAAAACAGGCCTATGGGGAACATTCTTTATCCCGAGCTCAAGTTTTTTGCTGGCACAAATCATTTTTGGAAGGCAGAAAACACGTTGAAGATGAACACCGTTCAGGGAGGACTTCAACTTCAAAAATCAATGAAAACATCGAACGTGTGAACACTCTTGTGAGATCAGACTGTCGTTTAACATTAAGAATGTTGAGTGAACAATTAAATTTGAACAGATTTACCGTTCATCAAATTTTGACTGAACATTTGCACATGCGAAAGGTCTGTGCCAAAATGGTGCAGAAAAACTGCCCTCTCCATAACAGAATTTTTCACCTCAAAAGGCATTCCTGTGGTTCCCCAGCCCCCTTATTCACCTGACCTCAGTCCGTGTGACTTTTTCCTTTTTCCTAAACTGAAAAATGTCCTCAAAGGACGTCCTTTCGGGACTTTAGAAAACATCCAAAAGAGTGTAACGGACATGCTGAAGACCATACCGGTTGAAGACTTCCAGCGCTGCTACCAACAGTGGGAACAACGTCTCCATCGGTGTGTAGCTGCCCAAGGGAACTACTTTGAAGGGGATAACATTGATGTTTGAAAAAAATAAAAACTTCTCATTACTTTTCTGCCACATTATATTATATATAATAAAAGTGCATGCTATATACTGTATATAGCATACTAGCTGCCCCCTGCAGCTTCGCTCGCATAAAAATGAAACAGGACAGTGAGAAGGGCCCTGCCTGACTCCCCACTCCTGATGTCACGCTTCCCACTCCCCTCAGCCTGCAGCCTCTGTGTCGGATTAGCGTGAATATATTGCTCCTGCAAGTGAACCTCGATTCTTATCACAGTGAGAGAAGTCGCAAAATCACCTGGAATGATCAAGCACATTCTAGAAAAAAGCCCAATCTAAATCTGTTAAGTAGTTCTCTCGTTCACTAGCTAAGCGGAGCTAAGGAACACCCCAAGGCTGGTACATGAATGAGGAGGGCCCTGCCCCCAACCCCTTGGCCCGCTGCGTGTCTCTCGGATTCACGCAAATAAATTGAAACCACAAGTGAACAATGATTCTTAGTGTGATGACAGAGGTCCCAAAATCAACCAGAATGTTCAAGAAAATTACAGAAAAAAAGCAGATCTAAATCCGTTAAGTAATTCTCTCATGAAAAGTGGACAGACATACAGACAGATGTTGAATTTTATATATATATAGAGATATACAGTATAATAAAAGTATATGATTTAGAACATCCCTGACTAGAAATAATCACAGAGTGATAGGACTAAAGAGTCCTTTGTATAACAGAAGTATGGATACATAATAGCCTCCACACTGTAAAAAGGCCATGTATCTTGAGTTTGACGGCAGATGGATGAAAAAGTAAAGCCCATAAAAAGTTGTTGAAGTGTGATAAACTGATATGTCACAAGACACAAAGGAGTGGAAATGGCAGCTAGTTTTAAGGCTCATATAGCTATATCATTTCTGCACACTTCCTACCCCTTTAAATTGACAGCATAATATTATCAGACTTCCTTATTTGACTTCAGCATCAGGAGGGGTTTTAGGCTATATTGGCTGTTTTATCATGTAGGGCCTTATGGTGATCCTGTTTTCCCATTTTCTCACTAAGCACATATGGGTGATTCTGGATGACACCTGAGACTGCATTTTCCATCTCTGTTTATCTCATATCCTTAAAATGTGCGTTTTAAGCTAACTGGTAAACATAAATTGGCGATGTTTGACTGAGTGGGTGTGTTATCGTTGCATTCCCCTCGAATTACCCTGACTTTCTCCAGGGATAAGTGAACTCACCAGGTTTGTTACTGGATTGGTCTACTCTCACACCTTAGGATTAACACACACAGATAGATACACATAGATATACACATACACACAGACCCTAGACACATAAGTGCCATATGAATAACACATGCACAGTCTCTCCCTGGTACTCAGACCTAAATACAGTATACTTTGGTCTCCAGTAATATATTTAAACATATTTAGTCTCTTCTTCTAAAGTTGCCTTTTTGTTGTTGCTGTTTCTTCTTCTCTTTGGTACCATGGACAAGCCCACATGAGCTTTGGGGACATGAGATATTATACACACTTGATTGGTTGGCTGTCAATATGATGGATGTCCTCGCTCACATTTTTTGACCTGTTTACATATGTCCGCTTCTCAAGCAATAAAATAATGAACACGGCCTGAAGCATCGCAGCTGTTTCCTGGTCTTCTGCTTCATTTACACAGATGTTTTAAGGCAGGGACTCACAAAGTTGGTCCTGGGCACCCACTGTGGCTTCAGGTTTTTGTTTCAACCAGATTCATAATCAGTGACAGCAACTGATAACACTGATCTCAATTAATCAGCTATGTTTTCTCTTCTCTTATTCTACATTCAGAAAAGCACAGCAGCGTGATTTTTACATTTTAAGACATTTAGAAATTATTTCTATTTTCGCTATAGATTTAATCGGTTAACTCTCTTTAGCTGATTTCATTATATTTTGCCCTTTCTGTGTGCATATTGTTCCCTTCATTGTATCTTAAAATTGATAATTAAAAACAAGCAGAGCAGACACCTAGGAAGACAATGCTGAATTGTGAAAGGCCGCAACTACTTTAGCATCAGACCCACTAATTAGTAAATAATGGATTATCTAAACAATTAGAACACCTGGAAAAGTACAATACAATACAATACAGTTTATTTTTGTACAGGAAGTTCCGTAATGGGCTTTAACAGGCCCTGCCTCTTGACAGCCCCACAGCCTTGACTCTCTAAGAAGACAAGGAAAAACTCCCAAAAAAAACCTTGTAGGGAAAAATGGAAGAAAAGTAGATGGTGGTGCAGTGGGTAGTGCTGCTGCCTCGCAGTTAGGAGACCCAGGTTCGCTTCCTGGGTCCTTCCTGTGTGGAGTTCGCATGTTCTCCCCGTGTCTGCGTGGGTTTCCTCCGGGTGCTCCAGATTCCTCCCACAGTCCAAAGACATGCAGGATAGGTGCATTGGTGATTCTCAATTGTCCCTAATGTGCGCTTGGTGTGTGTGTGCACCCTGCGGTGGGCTGGTGCCCTGCCTGTGGTTTGTTTCCTGCCGTTCACCCTGTGTTGGCTGCGTTTGGCTCCAGCAGACTCCCATGACCCTGTAGTTAGGATATAGCGGGTTGGATAATGGATGGATGGAAAAGTAGAATGAAATTCAAGATGAAAATATTGTTAAAAAAAAACATATACTTTCTTAGCAGGGCCGTCTTAACAGCATTATAGGCCCCCGGGCAAAGCAGTGCACTGGCACCCCTATCTACACAACCACTCAGCAAGTCACAACATACGTAGATTAGCATGGGGCCCCTATGCTCGTGGGGCGTGCAGCATGCCAATGTGTTGAGACAGCCCTACAAGGCACAAGTCCTGCACACACACAACGCTTTTATTAATGCATGGGAAACACTTTCCTTCCATTCAACAACAATGTACAGTATTAAGAACATTGCAATGTCTTTTCTTCTTCCTCTGCAGGCAAGCATTGTCCTCTTCTTCTCGACTCTGGCTCCTGGAATGAAGGCAAGCGGCGCCTTTGAAGTGATGGCCCTGCAGCTTATTATATTTATATATATATATATATATATATATATATATTTTTTTTTTTTTTTTTTTTTTACCTGATTTCTAGTATATTGTTCCCAAAACATAGAATCTGGGAAATAACAGTTCACTTAATTAGGCCAGGAGACCAATTAAAAGCAGAGGCTGGTTGAAACGAAATCTGCAGCCCAGTTTTAAGGTGACAGATTATGGGTACAACTCAAGAAGAGAAGATGCTTTGATGTTAATTGTTCATACAAATATCCTGTATTTCAGTTCAGTTCAGTTCTATTTTTGTTTGAGCAAAATAATAATGAAAATATAAGCATCTTTATTTAAAAATTTGCTGATCTGGCACTGCAAGAGATTGGGTGAGCCTGAAATGGGTTTGAAAATGTTGTGTTATATTAAGTTAAAAACAGAACACCAAATGATTGAAGTTTTCATTAGAAGAATGGCATGGCTTGCCTCCAGTGCAATTCAACACCTTTGTAGAATCCACACCAAAGTGTACTGCAGCTCTTTTGTTGGCTTGTGGTAGCCAAGCGTCATGTTAAAACTTTTTTCACAAGAACATAGTATTTACATAGTACTGAATTCTTTCATTTTTACCTTTTTCAGGAGTGTTATATTCAAAGTCTGTTGACTCAGACTTGATGTGACACCATAGCCTCACAAGGATGCCAATGCAGCACAGTACAACCTGACAGAAAGTGGCAAGACACTTCATAAGCATTAATGCAAGTGTAATTAATAATGGGTAGAGAATTTACAGTGGGAGAAAAAAATAATTTAACAAGGTTTTGGACTTATTGGCAGGTTGTTTCTGTATTTTTTTTTATCCTTTGGTCCGGTTATTCCAAGTGTTGTGGAGGCTGGCCCGGACACAGACAGGCAGACACGTTCATGTCACCCACAAACACGTTTATTTTCACTATGTACAGTCACAAAGTGCACCACAAAACCCCACAAGTCCCCAAAGTCCTGGCCACACAAGGCCTTTCTTCCTCTTTAGGCCGCCTCCTTGCTTCCTCCAGCAAGCTCAGTCCACTCCGCTCCCGACTCTCGCCCCGAATGAAGGGAGGCGGCCCCTTTTATCCACACCTGGATGTGCTCCAGGTGCTTCTCAGCAATCTCCCACCGACACACCCCTGTGTGGCGGAAGTGCCGGCGGTATCCCCGGAAGCCCTTCCGGGTGTCCCTGCTCCTCTTCCCCTCAGCACTTCCTGGTGTGGCGGAAGTGCTGAGGTCCAGGGCTCCAAAGGCATGGGGACGCCCCCTGGTGGTGACCGCGGGCCCCTACAGGGTTGAGCTTCAAAGCTCTGTACCGGTGGTCCACATAGCAACCAGGGTGCCTGCCCCCATGTGGTCCGAGATGGGCGCACGCCCTCTTCTGGTCCTCCAAGGCGTCCCGGCCTGGTTGTTGCCCCAGGCATCCCTGACAGTGTCTATGGTGCTCTAATGTTTCTGTGTAATTTACCCCTAACAAGATTCCAACTGTGTCCCCGTTCTTGAAAGTCACCATCTCAATCCACTGGACTAACTCCCTTCATAATTGCAAATACTTCGATCATGTCTCCTCTTAATCTTCTTTTGATTAAACTGTAAAGGCTCACCTTTTTTAATCTTTCTTCATAATTTATCCCCTGTAGCCCTGGAATCAGCCGAGTCGCTCCTCTCTGGACTTTTTCTAATGCTGTTATGTGCTTTTTGTAACCTGTAGATCAAAACTGCACACAGAACTCCAGATGATGGACGCTATCAAGTGACCTGAGATGAAGACTGGACTCCTTCGGTACTGTGTCTCTTCAGGGGAATCCTTAGGTATGGCTGGTTTGACTTTGTGTCACCTGAGTTGTTGCTCACGGTTACAGTGCTGTGACCATGTGACACAATTCCCCAAGGGTGATCCGGCTCACAGTATTCTTATTGAGGCCTCACCAGTGTGTTATACAGCTTGATGTTTTAACTCACACTGCATTTTTGTCCTTGTTGTTTAGTGTATTGTACACTTTTCCTCTCTAAATATTTACACCAAGAATTGTAAGTTTATTTTTAAAGCTAATGTGGACTGAAAATCTACCTTTTTTTTGTACATCTGCCTCTCTTGTGCCTCTCTTATTATACCCTCGGTCCTGGTTGGTCCCAGACTACTAGCAGGCCATCTGCTTTAGTAGATGGCTTGTGCCACTTGAATTATTAAATAGGCCATTTGTCTTCCGTAATTACTGTAACTTTTTAATCTTGTCATCTTAATTAAAACAAATCTGAAATTCTTTTAGCAGTGACTGGAACTTTATTTCATTGGTGATTTTAACTCCCTCTTAAGCAAAAACGTATTTATA